>NC_069504.1:884237791-884462791 GCF_027579735.1 Bombina bombina
CTCAGCGTGAGACTTCTGTCTTGTTTGTATGTTTGCCATGCTGTAGGCAGTGTTAGAGTCCCTTCAGAGAAGGCTAAGTTATCTTGAATAATTTGCAGCATTAGAGTCATATTTCATTTGCAAAATTCATTAATCAGAGCTGTTCCAATACGAGTTGGACAGCGTCTGAGTAATTCAAACAACTCTGACTAACACATTTGGCAAATTATTCAATAGGACTCTAATGTATATAACAACACACATTAGTAGGCCTGAGATTTGTTTCAAAATATAAAAACCATCAATTGCGGGGCGCTCATCTTAAAGGTTCGCCAAAGGGGAGGCCCACTATCTAAGACTTTGAAAAAACCCTGAACTACACTGAAAAAATGTATGTTAGAATGACAGCTATTCCTGCATCTATGAATGTCATAGAATAATTTTACAAGCTTCAAACATTTTAAATGTAAGTTTCAAATGTGATATTTATATATATTATATGGCCACAAGTATGTGAAAACCCATGCTAATTATGGAGTTCAAGTGTTTCAGCTACACCCATTGCCAATCGGAAAAATAATCCAGCACATACCCATGACATGTTATTAAACACTGGGAGTACAAAAAAGTTGTGACTTTAAAATGTGGCACTGTCATAGGATGCCACCTTTGTCACAATTCAGTTAGTGAAATTTCTGCCCTTGGGACTTTGGAACAGAGTCTTCTCTGGAGTGATGATTCACGATTCACTACCTAGCAGTTTGATGGAATAATCTGTGTATGGCAGATGCCAAGAAAATTCAACCTACCGGAATGCATAGTTCCTACTGTAAAGTTTGGTGGAGGATGAACTATTGTGTGGGGCTGTTTTTAGGGTTTGAGCTAAGACCCTTAGTATCAGTGAAGGTTCATCTTAATGCTACAGGATACAAAGACATTTTAGACTATTAGTGCTTCCAACTTTGTGGAAGGCCCTTTCCTATTCCAGTACTAATGTTCCCCTGTGCACAAAATGAGGCCCATAAAGATATTTCTAACAAGTTTGATGAGGAAGAACTTGAGTGGCCTGCATACAACTTTGGGATGAATTGGAATGCAGATCGTGAGACAGAACTTCTCATCCAACATCAATGCCTACATTTTTTTTTCTCTTTTTACCAAATGTGCAGAAATGTCCACACACTCCAAAATCTTGTGGAAATCCTTCCCAGAAGAGTGTCAGCTGTTGAAGCGGTAAAGGAGGGGGCAACTACATACTATTGCCCATGGTTTTGAAATAGAGTGTCCAACAAGTTCATATAGGTGTGATGGTCAGGTGTACACATACTTTTGGCAATATAGTGTTCCATTATAAAAACATAACTGAATTTCTTCTATGGAATTTTCCTTTAAAGTGAAGCGAAAGATGAAGGCTATTCGTCACATTGTGCATGCTAAAACAAGCAGCTCATTGAAGTTTAAGACCATGAAAGTAATGTCACCTAGTCATATAACAATTAAACTCACTCAAAGATGCGCCTAGGGATAAAGCAATAGATTAGTTTTCCTTTCTTAAAAACGTTAGAAAATACATTTTCTTTACCAAACACACACAATCATGTTAGCATGCACTTTTAAATGCATGGTAGAGCATTAAGGGATTACACATCTTTGGAAGTATCATTGGGAGCCGTTTTGTCACCTACCTTGGGGCAGCGCCGGTTCAGTGTGCGCTGGGAATCAAAATATGTTATGGTCCGCTTTGTCACATCCACACAGACTAGAGACCAGTGGACCTCAAGGTGTATAGGTATCAGAAGCAACTGTTTACTAAAAATATCCACCTGGAAAGAGGACAAAATCAAAAGAACAATTAAATAACTTGTTTTCAAATTATTAAAATAGTGAGTGTGTTTGTGAATTCAAATTGCAACTCACATTTTTTGTCCACCTCTTTACTCCTTCATATCCTTTTGTTCTTAATTTGTCATAGAAAAAGCTATTAAAAAAATGAACCTGAAAAAAGGAGGAAAAAGCAAAGAAAAGTTTTATGATTAAGGTAGAGAGTACAATAAAAAGAAAAAGTTACAATTTACTCATCAAATTTACTTAATTCTTTTGGTATCCTTTGTAGAAAACCAGATAAGTAGGTTTAGAAGCAGGCGTTCCCCATGAGCACTATTTGGCAGCTTTGCTAGAATGCTAAAAACAATGTTCTAGATTGTGCAATTATTGCTGCCATCTAGTGGTCTAGGAATGTTGCAAAACTGGTGCCATATAGTTACCCAGACAGTTGCATGCTACCTATCCAGGTATTCTCTTCAACAAATACCACCACAAGAATTAAACTAGAAACTTAAAAAAAAATAAAAAATGACATGCTCTATCTGAATCACAAAATGGTTTTATGTCCCTTTACAGACGAACAACTTATCTTAATTCCAAATATATTTTATTGTGAGAATAACTTGAGATTTTACACCTGACATATCTTTGAAATATAGATAGTATGAGGATATTATCCAATTCATAGAATAAAAAATGTATACAAAGCATAAGAGGTAGTAACAGCGTTTAGGAACCAAAAAGCATACTTGTCTACAGATACAGGTAATAAATAAAATTATAGGCTCTTGGGCTTTGTTAAAACCTAGTACAACTATCCCCTCATGTTCGTCCTACATATAGTCCTTAAATGATTTTGCATTACAGTTGTTGAAAATCATTTATTTGGCTATATATCAAGATAGTGGTCCACTATTAAGGAATTTTAGCTCTTACGGAACACATTTTATTTCATCCAATATTCCATTGTCCTCTTCTGTGCTACTTTTCCATGTTTACTAAAGATGTGCCATCAAAGTCTCATGTTTTATCACCACCCAGGACAAGTGAATATGACAAATAAGTTAAGTCATTGCCTTACCTTATAAAAAAGAAAAACCTGAGATACCCATTCTGTCATTTGAGTCACAGATGGACATAATGGTCAATCAAGAATATGATCAACTAAAATATTCTACAAAATGAAGATTATTAAAACTTTATGAATATGTATTACTCAGAGTGCAGTCATGTCACGTGACATCATCAGCATTTTCTGCTCATGAGTAGTGCATATTCACAAAGCCTGCTCCCATAAATATGCCTGATCTGCCCTGGAGGTGAGGAAAGTGGCTAAAATTCGGCGAGGAAGATATCTCAATTATTAGGTAAAATGTTAAATAGGCATATACTGTGTATAGCCAGCAGAATCAATGATATTGCAGGCCTTTATATCCCTTTAATAGTTACATACTATATATCTCCCATTCACCATGACTAGATAAACAAAAAACCAATTCTATCATTCTATAGATAATTTTATTTAAAACATGCTCATTGCAAACTATATGTTTAATCCCTACTAAGTGGTAAAACATACACGTAAACGTGTTTAGACCCACCAATGCACTACCACTCGTGAGCAGGACAGGATTCATAATGCAATCAGGAGTGGCCACTGCTCAGTCCCCAATCTGCCGCCATGTCCCACCTTCCACGTATTACAACAAAAGTTGCCAACAATATATATATATATATATATATATATATATATATATATATATATATATATATATATATATATATATATATAGTAGAGAAGAACTGGATCCAACGGACGGCCTCCGTTGTTAGATGTGATCCAAGAACAGCCGGCACACAGGAAAATTTTTCAAACTCCGATTTATTCACAAAAAAGAGAAACCAAACGTTTCGGCTCTATCGTGAGCCTTTTTCAATGGTATACAGACCGGTCTGTATACCATTGAAAAAGGCTCACGATAGAGCCGAAACGTTTGGTTTCTCTTTTTTGTGAATAAATCGGAGTTTGAAAAATTTTCCTGTGTGCCGGCTGTTCTTGGATCACATCTAACAACGGAGGCCGTCCGTTGGATCCAGTTCTTCTCTACTATATGTATTTACTTTGCCGAGCACCTGGTGGATGATTAGCTGGCGAGTGCCGTTTCCCACGAACGATTTGTATATATATATATATATATATATTTTTTTTTTTTAATAATAATAATAATAATAATAATAATAATAAAATGCTCTAAAAAGATCATTTCTTTCTGCAATCTGTTATAAAAGAAATATATACGGTGTGAAGTGTGATAGAGACTCACCTTTTCTGGCACAGTGTCCATTACTAAATCCCCATACATGTTCATAACCTGGAATAAAAGCACATTGAAACGTATTCACTTCCAGCCATGTTTCTCATATTGTGTTGATTGCATTTTAGGAAATGCTGTTTGCACTATATACTTGTTTACTTCTCCAGCTGTAAACACTTTTATAAAGCTGTACATTCTTCAGGTAACAGGAATAAGACACACAGTCCTGTTCAGAGATGTTTTGATCATATTATAGAGCATCTTAAAACAGGGGCATTTAAATCCAGTCTTCAGCGAGTACAAACCCACCAGAACTTAAGGATCTTTCTTTTGGAAAGTGATCAGTTATATAAGCTAGTAGAAAGGCTGTACAACATTTGATGTGCCCAACTATTATTTATTATAACATAGGGTCAGCATGGAAAGTTGATAAATTATTGGAATCCAAACAAAAAAAAAAGTGATCCCTTATTTAAAAAAAATGACTAAAGGGACATAAAAAGTGCAAAAGAAACATGCTCTAATGCAGGGCTCAACAAATCCACTGGCACCTAACGTTTTGGATTATTCTCCATAGATCTATATACAGATACCAATGTCTGGGTCCTAAAAATATGTCATGCTACTAAATATTCTTACCAACTCTAAACCGTTTTGTCGACCCCTGCTCTAATGTGTTGGAGCACTGTATTATTAAACTATTGCTTACAACTGTGTATTGGAAGGGGCATTAAACACTTTTTTCCATTATAAAGAACATACAAATGTAAACCACTTCCCAATTTACTTCTATTATCAAATTTTCTCAATTGTCTTGGTATCCTTTATTGAAGGGGCAGCACAGAGGGTAAGGAAGAAGTCTGTTCTAAACAGGAAGTAGAAAAGTATAGTTAGGGGAGATTGAGAGCCACATTATGACCCCCAGGCATAAGGTTTGATAACCCTAAGCTTGAAGATAAGAAAATCATATTTGCAGCCTGAAGAGTGGACATCCCTTCAATGAGCCATGGCAAAGAATTGTAGTTACACTTGCATATTTATTTACCTGGTCATTTAACCAGTTCTGTCCATAAAGGGTTCCAAGATCGTCCATGCTCAGCACATGTCTTTTGTACGTAACACGGAAACCACGTAGCAAGGCATTCCCTGGCATTCGTTGGTATGAATGGATCAGGTGCTGTACTACAGCTCTCCTGTAAAGAGTTGATCATTAGTAAAGTCCCCGTGTAGTACTCATTTAACTGATCTTCCCACAATAACTTCTCATTGAGCAATAAACACATGATCAAGATTGGTTATTTTTAATTCCCCTAAAATAAATAATAAAGTACTGAAACAGAGACAACTGACAGTTGATATTGCAGTTTGTTGCTTGCTATCCTAGAATGGAATCTTTTGTTCCTTTGCTGCTTCTTTGTGAGCTGGAAACAGGGCTGCTATGGGGGATCACAAGCATCTATTAAAGGATTACTTTCTGTTATAATTTTTAAGCTAAACAACTAACATATTAAAGTTAATAAACATTAATTAAAACCTACTGACCTATATTTTCTCCAAAACGAAGTTTCATAACGTTCTAAAAGTTACATCTTTTATTCGCAGATGTCATGTTATCCTGCCCACTATTTTCAGCACTACATGTTCAAAATACTTATAACTTTGTGTTTAAAGCGCCATTTTGAAACCTAGGTATTGTAAACGGATTGGTACAGAGCAAAGGATACCCACGGAGTGGGTTTGGAAAACAATTAAATTTGCAGACAAGATTTCTGATATACGGTAGAGATATGTTAATGAAATGCTATTGATGAAAAGTATATTTGGGGTAGTTAGTAACAGGCATAGAAAATATTTACTTACAGTGGCCCTTTAACTACTAGTCATGGGCAAAAATGTGAAATTCATTATCTGTGCAACTACAGATATTTGTTTGTTGCACTTTTACACCAATAATTCCAGCAACAAAAATAGTCAAATGCTGCAGCCCGCGACACATTCGGTATGTTCTTATAACGAACGCCGAATTTTGCACATGCCTATTAACTACCCTGAAATTGACTTTTTGATACAAAAAACGGACAGCATATTGTGTGAATACTAAATAGATGAGTTAAGATTTTAAAAGCTAAAGCTTAATGTAACCACTTGAAATGAACGATGAGCATTGATGCATTTAAGATAATTCTATTCTCAAAAACTATCTAGGATACTTGGTTTTTAAAATGGTTCACAGTACCTTGCAGGGGTAGTAAATGGTTGCTGGAAAACATCTTCAAGTTTTTCCAAAACTTCCTCTGTTGCTAGAGGTATTAGGCTTCCATACGACTGAAGAAACTGGTCCAGTATACCTAAGGGACAAGAGAGCATGGAATAACCTGAACTTGTATTGGCTCTTAGAGCAATACATACAACCTGCCAAGTGAGTTACTAAGGGCATATTATCAAAAACTCAGTGTCATGGAGCATTATATTGAAATGTATGAATCAATACATCTTGAAGCCAATTTAGGGAGATTAACAACTCTTAAAGGGACACTGAACCCAAATTGTTTCTTTTGTGATTCAGATAGAGCATGCAATTTTAAGCAACTTTCTAATTGACTCCTATTATCACTTTTTCTTCGTTCTCTTGCTATCTTTATTTGAAAAAGAAGGCATCTAAGCTTTTTTTGGGTTCAGACCCCTGGAGAGCATGTTTTTATTGGTTGATGACATTATCCACCAATCAGCAAGGACAACCCAGGTTGTTCACCAAAAATGGGCCGGCATCTAAACTTACATTCTTGCATTTCAAATAAAGATATAAAGAGAATAAAGAAAATTTGAGAATAGGAGTAAATTAGAAAGTTGCTTAAAATTTCATGTTCTATCTGAATCCCAAAATAATTTTTTTGGGTTCAGTGTCCCTTTAAGCAAAATATTTCCCTTTTAAAATTCTTTGACGGGAACTTGCAGCACTGATAAAATTTTGCCAGACCTGAAAGCTTAAAGGGACACTGAACCCAAATTTTTTCTTTTGTGATTCAGATAGAGCATGCAATTTTAAGCAACTTTCTAATGTACTCCTATTATCAAATGTTCTTCATTCTCTTGGTATGTTTATTTGAAAAGCAAGAATGCAAGTTTAGATGCCGGCCCATTTTTGGTGAACAACCTGGGTTGTCCTTGCTGATTGGGCAGCACCAATAAACAAATGCTGTCCATGGTTCTGAACCACAAATTTGCTGGCTCCTCAGCTTAGATGCCTTCTTTTTCAAATAAAGATATCAAGAGAACAAAGAAAAATTGATAACAGAAGTAAATTAGAAAGTTGCTTAAAATTGCATGCTCTATCTGAATCACAAGATAAAAAATTTGGGTACAGTGTCCCTTTAAGAGGTCAGGGCCCTTAATGTTAAACTGGATGTACATGTAAAACTGGATGACATGGTTAAGAAAGTTACCTCAATGATAGCTCATTCAAATACAGGTTTGACAGAGGAATCTATTGTTGGCAACCGATAAAAGTGGGCTATCAAGAACACGTAGCATATTATATGGTAGGCACACAAGGGGGAAATTGTCGGCTACCTATAAATGATTTACAGAACTTACTCTGAACACAGCCCACATGTTCCTCTGTCAGAGCTGCAGGAGGTGGTGTAGGAGTAACCTCCTTTTCAGGAGGTGGAGTTAAATCATCTTGTGGTAGCAGACCATTTTGCGAAGGGCCATCCTGGGCCCCGATGCTGCAGACATTGGTTATGAGGATGGATTGAGGGTCTGAAGGATGTGAAGAAAATCCATTGGGGAGACCAAGGGAGGGACCTTAAAAGAAAATTAGAAGAGAAAAAGGTCATTCATACTAACAATGTTAATCGGTTATTGAAATGGAGTATGCAGTGTCCTCTTACCTGCATCTTCTTCTCTTAAGTAATTGGCTCCCAATGCCGCTCCATCTGAATTCATTGCATTGTGTGCTCTTCCCACATCATTTCCCCCAGAACCACCGCCCCCCTCCCTTCTCTTTGCCCAAAATCTCCTCCTCCTTCCCCCAAGGCCACCCCACAGCTTCCAATGGAAGGGCAAAGTTACAGAGCGCTTGTAAAGGCGCAAATAAAGAGACCGAAATGCCCGAAGTCTTTGTCTCCTCCCTTTCCTCTGTCCGGGAGGTGGTGTACATGACCTCCTAAATTGTCTTTCCTCCTCCTCCTCCTCTTCCTCGTCTTCCTCCTCTTCACCCCAATTTTCTTCATCACATGTCTCAAAAAGCTTGTCCTGTTTTCCTTGGGGCAAAAAGTGGGCTGAAAATGACGGCAAGTGGCGCTGAACTGGAACGTGCCTCATCGTGGGAATCTGCAATAATATACGTATACGATTTGCAAACACATAAAATAATCTAAAACAGTTTAAACCTATTACTATACTGAGAAACTAGTCATGCCACATATTAAAAAACACACTATACATGCAGATTCAAAAGGAAGAAAACGCAAATGTCTGGGCTTCCTAGGGTATTTTTGGGATATATATTGTTACATCTTCACTGCTACCTAAAAATTATTTATAGCTCCTTTATTTTATATAGCTTTATCCACCATCATCTTTTGTTACACCAGAAGGATGCTTGAGCATCACAAACAGCAAGACAAAGGTAAATTATAACAAAAAATAAAATGTTCCCTTTTGTTAGATGAGTTTTATGATTAGCCAATTAGCTTTGTTCTCTACTGGTTTATTATCTGCTCAGTCAAAGTAACGCACAAGGCATACTTCATGATTGGTGAATGGAGGTGACTGGTCATACCCTCACCTAAAGCCGTGAATGTTTGTCAGGATACATGCAATTATTTTTATTAAAACTTTCAAAGTAGAAAAAATATATAGATTACAGAGATAGTAGTCATGGTCTCTAATTAATGAGGCTGAGGAAAAGTATACAAGAATGTGAATTGCAGAGGCAACTCACTGTCCTCTCTAGCAGCCAGACGCTTAAAGGTTTGTTGTATTTTGTTTTATCTTAATAGGGCATTTTAAAATGAATAACATACGATAATACTGCTGCAGGCATTCTCCATATTACCTAGTAAACAATAGATACTTCAATGTAAGTTGTGCCAAAGCATGCATTTCCTATAAATATAAATAGTATTTACTCATTTTGATGCTTTTTTATTTTTATTTTCTGCTAATTCATAATTTCTGTGATGGAAAAAATCTGACTACAATATACCATTAATGAAAACATATTAATGCTCTAAAGCAACAACAGCACAGGGCCTGCATGAGGGGATAGTGAGACAAATGATTGTAACAGGATAATGGGAAGTGTTAGGATGAGGACAGAGACTGTTTGATTTGACACAGGACAGGCAGTGAATGGAGGGTGCTTGATCAGAGACCAAATATTAGAAATGGAAACAAAATTAAAGAAAAAGCTGCACTGTAAAATTGTTATAGCAAATGCTGTAATAAACAATCCTCACCTATAGCAGTGTGAGGAACGATCAATGGATGTACAGAACGTGTGCATGGTCCAGGCAGTGGTAGACAAAAATATAAAACATGCAGGCACCAGGTATGCCTTTTTAGAAAGCTACTATGTAAGGCTCAAAATTAAATAAATTTGTTCAGGAGCAAAAAGTTAAGTCTGAACTTTTAAACTCCTGAAATGTGCTTAGAA
Organism: Bombina bombina; assembly: GCF_027579735.1. Taxonomy (NCBI): domain Eukaryota; kingdom Metazoa; phylum Chordata; class Amphibia; order Anura; family Bombinatoridae; genus Bombina; species Bombina bombina. The sequence goes on from NC_069504.1 coordinate 884,247,572, forward strand.
CAGACCTGAGAAATCTATATTTGTAAAAGGTACGTTAAAAAAAATATTTTTTTAAGCAGTTCCATTTTACCAAGCCATCTGTGCACTGTGTATTTAACCCCTGCCAATGGATATTTAGGGGTAGATTTATCAAAGCCGTTCTCCTTTAATTCCGTCCAAAAGAGCATACGAACTGATAGTCATGTTCATCAAACCACTCTGCTCCTATAATTGCGCAAATCTAAAAGAAACTTCTTTGCACTCCGATTGCATTCGCCTAGGCGCACGGCACGCTCCCCAGAGTGCAACAATATACATTAGTAATAGGCGTAATTTAACAGCCCGATCTACAAATACAGCCAGTTTCTTATTTATCATTGCTTTGCGCCGATAGGGAACTGAAATTTCGGCTTCAATTGCGTGTTGTATATTTTGCCATACAGACTGAGGCGAACACCATTATAATACATGCTTTTACATCTTGTGAAGCAGTACTTTCTTCTTTTAACTAAATTTTCAAAGGCTCAGCACCAAGAAGAGATTGTTATTGCCAGAAATTTGCACTTCCACAGGCACATGGGTACCAACAGTTTATATATATATTTTTTTTTTGTGATCTTAAATTATCAACATATGGCAAAAACAGCACAAAAACATTATATAATATAAGCTAAATAGTTACCTAAAAAAACATTTTAAATAATCAAAACAGGGCGGCATAAATATTTATAGCAATGTACTGTGATAAATAGGGAGTAAATGCTTTTTCCGACAGGCAAAATTTATCATAATTACGCCCCAGTTCACCTGCGCAAAGTTATGTCTATTTTTTTTTATAAATTCAGGTGCACATGTGCGCTTTTCCGGAGGCGAGCTGGGGCACAGTTACAGGCGAAGCACATACAGAGTTCATCTAGCCTTTGATAAATATAGCTCATAATATATATTATCTGGCTTGAAATTTCCACTAGTACACAAGTCAAGGATAAGTAAGATTTGCAGCAGGAAAGTGAAAAAATTTAATTTTCCCTATCTTTAATATAGAGTGTACTAGTAGCTTTAATTATATTTTTCCACCTGTGTGTGTGTAATATATCATATCCAAGGTAATAGGCACTCATTTCCCCACTACAACATTAAAAAAGTAGTTCAAGTACAGAGTCTGCTTCCCACATTACATGCTGTCAGGTATGGGGTATGTTTTATTTAGAAATTTAAAAAAATATATATATATATATATATATATATATATATATATATATATATATATATATATATATATATATCACAAACATGACACTTAGAATTTAGGTCTACAAAAACATTAACTATTTTGTATGCCTACAGTATTACAGAAGTCAATAAAAAAGCAAATATGAGCAGAATTTTAATTACCAGACAAGGGGAACATTGTCATAGAAACATTAAAAACTGATGAAATTTGTTCTTTTCGGAGCAAACATTTTTTGAGAAAGTGCAACAACGATCTGTGTAAATCTAGATCTCAGTGTGTTGCACTTTTACAATAATAATTGCGGCTCCAAAAAGAAACAATTGCAGCTTTTCAGCAGCTTACTGCCACATTTGTTAGGGAGCAAAAAATAAGAATGCACATATGTAATATTTAGAGCCCACACTCATCTTTTCCCCTCCCTGTTTCTTCCATAATCACTGTTGTTTAACTTAAAGTGATGGTAAACTTCACGTTTTAAAATCAGGATCGGAATCAAAGCAATATTTTAGTTGGGATTTAATTGATCATTTCTAATGAAAATATGCTGTAACTTACTTTTTAATCTAGCAGTGCCATTTTAATACCCCCGCTCTGGCCGCCCACTTCAAAACTCATTTTTTTTTTTTTAAGCCGTTTTAGCTGTTCTCCAATCTGCACTCTAGACTTACAGAACTTCTTTTGTAGCTAGATCGCTGATTGGAGAACAGTTCAAACTGTTAGCTCAAAAAACATGAGTTTTGAAGTGGGCGTCCGGAGTGCAGGGCATTAGAATGGCACGGCTAGATAAAAAGTAAGTTGCAGCACATCTTTATTAGAAGTGATCAATTAAAATATTGCTTAGATTCTGGACTGGATTTTAAAACGTAAATGTTACCATCACTTTAACATGACAAAATGATGTCATGGTTATTGGCTCTGTATCCCAGTACAAAGCTACTTACACAATTACTGTAATTGTGGTCAAATAATAACATCTATTAAAAAAACTAGGTTTTTATTTATTTTTTTATTAAAATTTTGCAGCGTTGTAGAAACTTATGTAACTGCTATAACTATATTTTACCCCATTAATATTCTTTGTCTACGAGGTGTAAAAGTGCAACTGATCCAACTTTTATTGAATTAAACATTGATAATGACATCTTTGTCACTCAACAAATGCACAGTATGATACAAATAAATGGACAACAGAAACAGTTATTCATGTAATTAAGTCTATAGTAAAAAGAATCAATGGCTATAACCATATATGTAGTAAGAATGTATCTGTTTAATAAAGTTATGTGTATATTTTATGTGCCTGGCATTGAGTAGTATTGATTGGCTTTAGAAGAAAATAAATATTACTTTCTAATTATATTTCAAAATAAATATTCTGGTGGGTTTTTTTCCCCCATTTTTTTTTTGGGGCTGAATAATTACTACTTTTAGTTTTAAGGTTTCTGGGTGTTTTCTTTTTTTCACTAATACAATGTAATCTAGAGCAGCCAATGAGCTTGAATACTGCACTACCAGATGTGTACAGACATACATGCATCGCCTGTTTCTAACATATATTTAAACTTAAATATGTTTAATTTGTCGTATTCTCTTGCAGAGGACATAACAAATATGAACCCCCTGTACAGCTGGTTTATACCCCTTGCATGCTTAGTGCCCATAGTATAAGGTTATAACAGAGAGGTGCCGGCTGTATGCACTGGTTTGCCATGCTTTGCAAGTATATACAGAATAATGGTGCAGTCTAACCTAGCCAGTCAGATACACAGCCACTTACATCGTTTACTCTAGCAGGCTCTAAGGATTATACAAAGACCTACACTCCCCCGCGGAATTACACCGGTGCATACGAATGAATTGTGCCTCGCATCCCTAGACAGATGTGATTATCTCTTTCACATCTCGATTGCAGGTATTAAAAAACCCCATACATGTCCGGTATAAAGCCGTCGCCTCTCCCGTGTCCTCTCATCCCCTCCCCGGTCTCCGGGTCGCGCTCTTTTTCTCTCTGGCGTCGTCGGTCGACGAGGTCGCGTCTCAGTGACGTCAGTTTCGTCGCACTGACTGAGCCCAGAAACAGTGCGGGAGGGAAGAGGACCGGATCGCTATGGTAACACCTACTCTGTCCCGGAAACGCTGCCATATTGGTGCACCTATGCTCTCACACACCTGGAAGGAGTCCGATAAAAGAAAGCCTGTCCGTTGTGTTATTACACCCAGTGTTATGTATGGCTGTCGACCATCTTGTTACACCTTTTCTTATTTTGCCACAAATATCAACCATGTTGTTACCCCTTTGGATTGTCACCCAAATATTGCATGTCTTTGTCACATATGATCTTCAAGTTGTAGCTACTTTTAAAACATTATTATCTTTGCTTGTAGTGCAACTTTAGTTATATACCTTTGGGTTGGCTGCTATGTCCGTAAATTATTAGCTTTAATGTGACATTTAGCTACACTTTTTTTAGAGGTCCCACGTGGAGCCAAAGCACAATGTTGCGATTCCATTGTTTCATCAGTTGCTATAGATTTTAAGAGCTGTTAGTCAAAATTAAACTTTCATGATTCAGATAGGCATGTAATTTTAAATAATTTTCCAATTTACTTTTATCATCAAATTTGTTTCTTACTCTTGGTATTGTAATTCTTTGTTAACATCTTTAAGTTTGGAGAAATAAGTGAGATCTGTGGAGTAAATGGGCTCCATGTATTAAGCGGCGGGCGGACAGTTTCTCTAGTTGCTGTCCGCCCGCCTTCGCTACACATGGGCAGCGGATCTGTTGATCCGCTTGCCCGTATGTATCATTACACACTCATCGGAGTGTGTAATGCCTGCTCCTTCATTCGTGCGACTGAAGGGGCTGTCAATCACCACTCCGATGAGTGTGTAATGATACACACGGGCAGCGGATCTGTTGATCCGCTTGCCTGTATGTATCATTACACACTCATCGGAGTGTGTAATGCCTGCTCCTTCATTCGTGCGACTGAAGGGGCTGTCAATCACCACAAGCTAGCTAGCTGTCTATGATTTTCCCTTGCCACCTCAGAGGTGGCGTAAGGTGTAAGAAGCAGCAGTCTAATGACCATTGCGTCTTACATTGCGGGAAGCAGGTTCGCAAGGGCTCCAGAGCAGTTTTCGCTGCTTTGTACATGGAGCCCAAAATGTTTGCAGAATTGCGCTGAGATTTGAGAGACAGTTTCATACACACTCATGGAACACAGAACAAAATTCTTGCTTTTTTATTTTTTTGCACATCCAGTGTACTTAAAGTGATGGTAAATCCAAGCATTTTAAAAATGCTAGGATTTTCCATCACTAAAAAAAAGGCTACCTTCATCAGTTTAAAAGTTTTCAATGAGGTGCCTTCAGCATAATGGCTAAAAGATGGAACATCACCTCATTGAAAAAATGAGCAGGGCCGTGAGCCGTTAGAACTTAGCTAAATAAATTAAGTTTTTGATAAAATACAATTTTTGGTGAACAATTTTGTTACGATTTTTGATGCTCCTTAACAATGCAATTTTTACCTGCATATTTTTGTGTGGTTTAATTCTTTGTTTTGTATGATTTTTAAATTACAACTTTAAATGTGCACTTTTGTAATGAATGCATCTCCCATAGGAAAATGTATTATACTCCCCTTAGTGAGATACCCTGTTTTCAGGGTAAAAAATGTCTTTATATAATTCCACCAGGGAAATAGGACTGGCGATCATTTTTATAGAATCTCTCCAGCCCAGTGACCTCTTTAGAATAGGGTCCTATATGAGATCTGTTCTCCAAATTACATTATAATGAATACAAATGGAAACATTTATAAAAAGCCTGTACTGTGGGCACACTTTTGAAGTAATCTGCAACATTTCTCATTGAAACACTAAGATATTAAAGGGCCGCTGTAAGTAAATATTTTCTATGCCTGTTACTAACTAACTACCCCAAATACGCTTTTTATCAATAGCATTTCATTAACATATCTCTACCGTATATCAGAAATCTTGTCTGCAAATTTAATTGTTTTCCAAACCCACTCCGTGGGTATCCTTTGCTCTGTACCAATCCGTTTACAATACCTAGGTTTCAAAATGGCGCTTCAAACACAAAGTTATTGGTTTAAGTATTTTGAACATGCAGTGCTGAAAATAGTGGCAGGATAACGTGACATCATCGGCGAATAAAATATATAACTTTTAGAACGTTATGAAACTTCAATTTGGAGAAAATATAGGTCAGTAGGTTTTAATTAATGTTTATTAACTTTAATATGTTAGTTGTTTAGCTTAAAAATTATAACAGAAAGTAATCCTTTAAGTAATTAAATAACGTTACAAAATTGATTTCAGAAGGTGTGTTCAGCTTTTATGTACATAATTATTGCATTTTGTAAAATCAGATCCTTTGAAAATGCAAAATACATTATCAGTTAAATTAACTTAAATATATATGCAGTGGGTCACATAGGCTTTTTATCCTCGTACATAGTTTAAACAATTTATATAAAAAAACAAAAAAGGAATAGTAATACAGGGAATTCAGCACTCTTTTAATCTTTACCATACCTACCTGTGTGCTATATTCTAAGCAGATATAATCACTTCTATACTTTTCAATGTATGTGACCACACACACAAGTGGATAGTTCAATACTGGGATATGTTACAAATAGGTATGTGCTACTAGTCCAAGCACCAGTATATCGGTATCTGATACCCATTACTAATTTCACAGTGACTACTGTCACATGCTCTCCTGCTTACTTTTTTTATATGGGAGGCTATTGCCATATTCTACCCTAGTATTACCTGGCACTACACTCCATTCTCAACTATACCTATCAGAGCTTTGCTATAATTTCTATGCCATGGGGGCTTCCCCCATCACAGTGTTTTTAATTGGATGTATGTTAATATTTTCTTGTTTTAATGCCTAATTAAAAATAAAAGTTAAGTTTTAACGTCCCTATGCAGACAGCCTTTTATGCAAGGGTCTTTTCTATCTACCTTTATGTATAATTTCATATCAATTTGAGTTGTTGAGTGCTATCCATGTACATTCTTTTTTCAGTCTTGTACTGTATTTGTTTCGCATATCTATCCTTATATATGTACAGCACCCGCCCTTTTCTCATTGATCATTGTGTCCCCCATTCGAGGGTTTTGATTGTATTAATTTAGGGCAACAACATATGTAGTGCCATCGTTCTTTTCTTCTCTCTTGTATCTTTGAGAGGGAGTGTGGAAGTGGCAAATTAGTGCTACATGCTTTTTCGAAGGGGGTTAGGTCTCTAAGGAAATCTGTTTTGTGTGGTGATGTATGAATAAAGTGTGAAAGTTGCATATATTTAAGCCAAGAGGAGTAATTACCATTCGCGACGTCTCTGATTTTGTCTCTGTCTAATAGTTTGCCTCCTTTTACAAATTTAAATAGAGGTGTGGTGTAACTCCACTCTGTCAATCTTTGGTAGTTCCTGTCTGAGCCCCCAGTAAGTTCAGCATCGATAGGAATGGGGAAGAGTGGGGATCTTTCTCCCGAAAGGTATAGTTTCTCTGCTACTATCGATTCGAAAAAATGTTTATGAATTGGCACTGTGGGGGTCTCATAGTTTTAGGGACCCAGCAGAGTGTGCCTACCATGGGAACTTTTAGTATGTGGGAATCAATGGCTATCCAAGCTTTGTGCTCTGTTGAGCTATGCCAGTCCAAGACCCGCTGTAGGGTAATGGCTTATAAGTATACAGAGATATCGGGGAGACCCAATCCACTATTGACCGTAGATCTATACATTGTGATCCTACTTATTCTAGGTTTACTTTGGCCCCAAAGGAATGCATTTATATGTTTTTGTAGTTGTATGGGGTACCATTTGGGTAAAAATATGGAGAGAGCTTGTAGGATATAAAGGATTCTTGGAAGGGTAGTCATTTTGATGCATTGTGCACGTCCCCACCATGAAATGGGTTTATTTGCCCAAGTATTTAAATTGTGTCGAACTGTTTGTAGGAGAGATTCATAATTGCTGTTAAATAAGACATGGAATTAGGTGAGAGGTAGATCCCCAAGTACTTTAGGGTCTTAGTCTGAAGGTTTAATGGGCAGATAGAAGATAATGAACTAAACAAATTGGGATGTAGAGATATATTTAAAATCTCAGATTTGGTGGGATTCATTAAAAAATTAGAGTATTCACCAAACTTGTTTAATTCTTTCATTATCTCTTTAATAGACTAGGGAGGATCACTAATCGTGAAAAGAACATCGTCGGCATATAAAGCTATTTTAAAACTGTGGGCTTATTTCTATGCCTTTTATCAAATGGTTATTTCTTATATGTGCTGCTAGGATTTCCATTGTAAGGATGAACAGCAAAGGGGATAAGGGGCACCCCTGTCTTGTACCATTACTAATCCCAAAAGGGCATGAGAGCACACCATTAGCCTCGACTCTTGCCGTAGGTTGTGAGTATAGGCCAAAGATTCGCTGGAGCATATGGGGGCCCAATCCTATCCCCTCAGGGTTTCTCTAAGAAAACACCAGTCTAGCTGGTCAAAAGCCTTCTCAGCATCAGTCACCAAGAAGACTGCTGGTATCTTATTGTGTTTTGCGTATGTCATGAGTGTCAAAGCCCTTATGGTATTGTCCCTCGCTTCCCTATGGGGTACAAAGCCCACTTGGTCAGTGTAGATTATATCCCGAAGGACTTTATTCAATCTTTTTCCTAGTATTTTACCCAGAATTTGTAAGTCTGTGTTTAGCAAGGAGATGAGCCTATAGTTTTTGGATCTGTGGGAGTTTTGTTAGGTTTTAGGATAACCGATATGTGTGCTAGCTGTATTTCTGGTGACAGCGGGTGCCCTTCATCTAGGGTGTCAAATAGCTTTTTGAGATGAGGTGGTAGTATATTTAATAAGTGTTGGTGAAACTATCAGTTCCTGGACTTTTCCCAGCAGATAAGTCCGAAATGGCTGAGATAATCTCTTGTACTGATATAGGAGTTTCCATCTCCTCTTTTATGGGCGTTTGAATTTTAGGCAGGTCCGCTTCTCAAATATATTCTTGCATACGGGTTAGTCTGACCAGGTTATGGTTAGAGTGGAGATTATATAGTTCTGAATAGTATTTACTAAAATGATTCGCTATGTCCTTACTATCGTATAGATTTTGGTTTTCTGGGGTGATCAACTTGTTAATTTGGGATTTCACATTATGGGATCATAGTAGTCTTGCTAGCCATGGTCCTGCCCTATTTCCCTCAAAGAAAAAGGTCTTCTTGATGTTTAGCGCCTTTCTTTGAGCTTCTTTCTTTAGAATTAAATTTATCTCTTGCCTGAGCCTGGTTATGTGTGAGAGTAAGGTATAATCTTCAGTGGAGTCTTTGTTTTGTATTTTCATTTGATTTAATTTGGTTGTTAGCGCTGAAATGGTAGAGTTATAGTTTTTTTTCAAGAAGGCTTTGTGTTTGATACACTCCCCTCTAATTACAGCCTTGTGTGCTTCCCAGAATCAACTGGGGTGTGTTTCGTTGTGTTGTTAAATTGGAAATATTCTGTTAGAGATTTGTGTAATGCTTTTTGAGTATCGGGGTAATGAAGTAGAGAGTCATCCATTTTCCATACAAACGGGATTGTTGGCATATCGGGCCAATCCAGGTAGATGCTAATAGCCAAATGATACGACCATGCTGTGGCATGTATGTCTGAATCTTTTATAAGTGATAAATGGTTTCTGTCTATAAACAAGTAATCAATGCGAGTGTATATGGCCCAGGGATGAAAATAAAAAGTAAAATTACACTGTGAAGAATGTTGGATCCTCCAGACATCTACCAAGCCCAAATGAGCAAGACAGGAGAATACAGTGTTTGGTGCCCTAGAGCGCATTTGTGCAGAGCCCGAAGATGAGTCTAGGGCTGAGTCTAAAGTAACATTGAAATCTCCACCCATAATCAAAGCTCCTTTCTTATGTTCTGTAACTAGGGAAAGCAAGCGCTGAAAGAACCCGTGTCTATTACTATGCGGTGCATAAACATTAACCAGTGAGACTGGTTTGTTGAAGAGGAGACCTGTTAAAATTAATATTCTGCCCTCTGTATCAGAAGCCTTGTTAAGTAATTGAAAATGTAGGTGTTTATGGAATAAAATGCTCACTCCTTGCTTTTTGGAGCAGTATGAATTATTGTAACACACAGGGAAGTCCCTGGACGTAAATTTTGGTTCGGGACTTGATAGGAAATGTGTCCCCTGAATAAATATTATAGAGTCTGTGTATTTGGCAAAATTACTGAGTGCTTAGTGGGGGAGTTTAGTCCTTTTGTGTTTTGGGATATTATATGTATTTTAGGGGTAGTCATATTTGTGTCTAAGTGTGTCAGGTCACGATTAATAGGTATGTCTTACCTGATAACATAGGTTTTGTGATGGTAGGATAGGTCCCTCTGGTTGAAGGCACGTATCAGCTATTGGGAGAGTGGAAGGAAGGAGGAGGAGAAGACCCCGCTCCTGCAGTCTAAAGAAAGCGAATACAGAGTGATGCTCAACCAGTGAATATACTAACCAACAATAACAAAAATAAAGCATGAAATACATGCCAAAAACAATAGCGATTTTTTTTAAGAAATAACATCATAACAAGGAAATTTCTTCTCATAGTGTGGATGGAAGTAAAGTGGAGAGGGGGAATTAAAGCAGATGTCAATGCCAATCCACTTTGTATGGGCTTTTATACTAAAACATTCTTAAGACATAAGGATCAAGCTATTCTAGTTTAAGACTCGTACTGAATGACCACTCATAACTGAAAATATTCAAACTTTCTTAAGCTCTTTTCTGCGGTTTAAACAGACCACTAGGCAAGAGAGTTTCAGGGTGGGTCAGAGAATATCATAGAAGGTGTAGATGTTGCAGTAGCAGCGTTTTTCCTCTTTTTTGCTATGGTTGTCCATTCAGCTCTTTGTGGTTTAGCAGCCAATTTTTTTTGCTGTTGCTTGTCAAATGTACTATCCGAGAGTTTAGGTAAAGATGACTGTGCAATATTAAGTTGTTTACAAAAAAGTTCTAGATCCTCTGGGCCTTTATAGAGGAAGGTTTTGTCGTTTTTGACCACTTTTATGGCAAATAGGAACCCCCACCTATACAGAATTCCCAGTTCTTGGATATGTAGTGTTAGATAACTCGCCTCCTTACGCTTCGTCAGCATAATTGGGCTGAGATCTGCATAGATCTGGAGTGCATCTTCTCCAAAATACACAGGCGATTTTTTTTCCTAGCTGCTTGTAGTATTCTATCTAGTATTCTATAAGTATCCTTGTCAGAAAATCTGTGGCAGTAGAAGATGATGTCCCGGGGGGGGGGAGCAGAATTAGGGGGTTTCGGCCTAAGGGTCCTGTGTGCTTTGTCCAAACTGATAGGGTCTTTTTCATCTTCCAAAAGGTATTTATAAAGATATGAAGGAAGCTGTTGAGGTAGCGCCCCCTGTTATCTAGGTCCTCTATTTGACAATGTAGTTGATCAATGACTGTATGCTGATGTTACAGCGCCATTGTGTTGTCTTGAGGACTTCTGTGTTTCTTCTATCTGCTTCTCTAGTTCTAAAAGCCTGCTGCCAAGTTCACAGACTTCTCTTTTAACTTCAGCTAGACCATCTTTGATGGCCCTGCTGACCTGTTCCATTAATGAAGTGAGGTCCTCCTTGGTAGGTAAGACTTGGAGGTCTGCTCTTTTGATTGGTGTGTTATCGTCTGCCGTATGGGTCTCAGAATGGGTTATGTCTCTGGTTGTATCTGAGAAAAGCGTCTCTGTATCCCCATTAGGTTGTGCCTCAAGGGATTTAAAAAAGGAATTAAATTTTCCTCCAGTTGGAGCAGCACCTTTAGGTGTCTTATCAGATTTATTTTTGTTCTTCGATGCCATCTTTATATAGATTTGCTCCTTATGAAGAAGAGGTGTGGCATATCTGTGTATTAAGGAAATTTTAACAATATGTGAGCTGACTGAGTCTCTATATTTGTAAGCTTGTCTTTGTTAACGCACTATTACTTCCCCACAGCTGTAATCCATTAATGGTATATTAAACTTATTAGCAGGCAGCCTTTCTATTATTTATTTGACTGTTTTTATGACCATGTGGATGCAGAGTGCTTCTGTGCATGGTATTGCAACTAGTTACCTGCCCTTCTAGGCCCAGCCATCTAGCCGTACCACTGACAGTCGATGCTGCTGATGTCAAGTGCTAGGTTCTTTTCTAAGGTGGTATCCGCACTTATGCAGGTTCCCACAGTGCACGACCCGTAGGTCTCTTGTTGCAGCACAAACTATCTAGTCAGATTGCTCCGTGTGGAAGGCCTCGGCTCTGCTGATCCGATCGTGAGGTCACAAAGCCGTACCGGTGTTGTGGCGACTGGCTGCCGTGAGCTGTCTTTAGTGTGGGGATCAATTTTACTTTACACTTCAGATTGGGTCCTTTCAGTATAATTACATTCAAGCTGTGCTTTTTTACTTGCTACATTGCACTTGGTATTTTCTCTATTGTAAAATAAAACACAACTTCAGAAAGTGGAAGGGATAGGTGTGTTTACTGGGTTGAACAGGGGAGTTCCCATGGTTTGTGTGAAGCTTTTTACAAGTCTGTAAGAATACTGTAAGCATTTTAAAGGGACAGTATACTGTAAATAGTTTTCCCTTAATGTGTTTACAATTGCTTTTTTTACCAACTGCGGAGTAAAAAATGTATGAAAATTAGCTTTTTTTTTTTTTCTTCAAAACAAGCTTTATTTGAACAAAAATAAAGACATTGTACATTGGGCAATAATACAAAGGAAACAATTTGTGGGGGCGCAAAGCGCAGGACCACATTACAAAAATCTAAGTACAGAGATGATAAGCTTGACATTTTTATAATTATTAGTTGATCAATTCTGTATGTACTATAAGATAACGCGTGTTATACCGTCTCGATCTATCAAGACACACTAAGGAAAGGCAGAATAGAGAGAAGTTGTGGGTAGTTGGGGGAAGGAGGGGGAAGAAGGAAAGGAGGGGGGAGAGAGAAAAAAAAAAAAAGAGTTTAGTGAGTGGTAAGGGTCTGGACCTTGTTCTCAGAGAAGGGGGTAGACTCCCTTAGATTTCACGCTGGGGCAGGAAACCAAACAGCCAACATTAGTTCATATGTCACCATTTGGTTGCACCTGAAGTAGTGCAGTTTTTCCATAACTAAAAGGTCATTGACAGCAGCCCGCCAGTCAGTCAGAGTAGGTATATCTTTTGACTTCCACATTCTAGGAATAAGCCTCTTCGCACCGGTAAGCATAAGTAAAAGGAGAGCGCGGCTATGTGTGGGTTTGATATTGGGGAGATGTAAGAACAGCAGGGTCTCGGGGGTATTGGGTATAGTTATGTTCAGTTTTTCTTATATTTCCTTCATAACCGCCTCCCAAAATCTGGAGAGGTTGGGGCAGGACCACCAAATGTGAACAATGAAACCCCGCTCTCCACACCCCCTCCAACATGTGGCACTAACCGCAGGAAAGAGCTGATGAAGTTTTGCAGGGGTATAATACCATCTGGTCAATAGTTTAAGATGTATCTCCTGCACAGTAGCTGATACCGATGACCCCCTGGTCAAGGCAAAGGCTTTAAGCCAATCGTCCTCCTCAACCTCGCTTCTAAGCTCTCTATTCCATGTCCTAGTATATGTAGGCAGCTGGGTGTCTGGTGGAATGAGTAAGAGTTTGTATATCTTTGAGATCAGTCTTTTAGGTGGAGTGATTTCGGTGCATAGGGACTCGAAAGGCGTCAGGGTTCTGAGAAAATTATGTTTTAGTTTGTGGGTGAGTAGGAAATGAGAAAGCTGGTGGTATCTTAGCCAGGAAGAGAAAACAGGACCAGACTGGTCCTGTAGTTTTGGTTGTGATAGTAGTCTGCCCCCCTCTTGTGCGTAATGTAAGATTCCTACTCTTAATCTGTAGGGAGAATTCGTGCGTCTACCGACTTCATAGTATGGTAACTCTGGGTTTTCTATTATGGGAAACATTGGCGAGACAGGGGACGATATGTGTGTGCTGGTAGCTATCAATTTGTCCCATACAGTTAGTGTTTCATGTATTATATGGTATTTTTGTATTGGCTTGGGACGTTTATTTGAAGGTATCCACGCCAGGGATCCAACATTATTTAGTTGTAGTATTTGTCCGTCTATTCCGACCCATTTTTTTTGCATGGAGTTCTGTGACCATTCAGTCAGTCTTTGTAAAAAAATGGCCCTCCTATAGGAAGCTAGGTCTGGGAAGCCTAGTCCTCCCTTATCTCTAGGGAGATACAATGTCCGTCTGGGTATTCTCGGTCTCGTACCCTTCCATATGAACTGTTCTATGGTGCTTTGGAGATGGGGCAGGAAGTCGTTCGGTAAGCGAATCGGGACTGTTTGCATTACATACAATATTCGTGGTAGAATATTCATTTTGATGAGGCCTATCTTCCCTAACCATGAGAGTGATTTATTACTCCATGAAGACAAGTCATTGACTATCTCTTTACGTAGGGTCAAATAATTGTTTTTAAAAATGTCAGAGGGGCTTGCAGAAAGGTATATACCCAGATATTTCAATTTGGTGGGGGCTATTGTCATCTTGTAGTTATTGGATAAGAAGTCTATATGTTCTGTAGGGGCGTTTATGTTAAGAAGCTCTGATTTAGTTAAGTTTAGGTGAAAATTAGACAGTTTGCCATACTCATTAATCTCTTTCAGGAGTTCAGGGACAGATGTTTCAATGTTTGTAAGTGTATAGAGGACATCGTCGGCGTATAAGGCCTGTTTGTGTTCTTCATTTCCAATTTGTACTCCCTTTATGTTTGCATTATGTCTAACCTTTTGTGCGAGCGCTTCTATTGAAAGAGCGAATAACAAGGGGGATAGGGGGCACCCCTGTCGGGTCCCGTTAGAAATGTCAAATCTATCCGACAGGATACCGTTCACTCTAATACGTGCGTTCGGGGCAGAGTATAATGCAAATGCCATGTTTGTGAAAGCTGGACCAATATTCATTGCCGACATGACTCGACGCAGGAAGAGCCAATCGACCCGGTCGAAGGCCTTCTCTGCGTCAGTCGCCAGGAGGGCCAGTGGTACTTTTTCAATTTGGGCAAAGTTAATAATTTGGAGGACCTTGGAAGTGTTATCTCTTGCCTCCCTACCGGGTACAAAGCCCACTTGGTCAGAAGAGACAAGAGAGGGGATATACTTATTGAGGCGATTCGCTAGAATTTTTGCTAGAATTTTGATGTCCATGTTCAGCAAGGATATGGGTCTAAAATTCGCTGGGGAGGTAGGGGGCTTGCCGGGTTTGGGTATAAGAGAGATATGTGCTTCAAGCATTGTGTCAACTAAAGTGGGCTCTGTTATCAGGTTGTTGAACAATTGGAGCAGCAGTGGGCTTAGTGTTTTGCTGTAAAATTTGTAGTATTTTAGCGAGTAGCCGTCTGGGCCTGGGCATTTCCCGGTGGGGAAATCTTTAAGGGCTTTAGAAAGTTCTAAGGCAGAGATGGGCTCGTCTAAGCAGTTCTTCTGGTCGGGATCTAGTCTTGGTAGTTCAAGGTCTGATAGGTATTGATCTATGAGCTGAATTTTAGTGTCTGTTGGGACTGGATGTTCCCCCTGGTCAAGCTTGTGCGATATATTATATAATGCTTTGTAATACGCGTGGAAAGAATTTGCAATTTGTTTGCTGCTTTTCAGTGTTGTGCCATCAGGGTTCTGGAGACTGTGAATATATGTTTTGAGCTGTTTTCTACGGGTCGCTCTGGCTAGCAGTTTCCCCGGTTTATTGCCTCCCTCATAGTATTGTTGTTTTATTGCTAAGAATTTACGCTGGCAGGACTCTCTTAGGTGGGTCTGGAGCTCCCTCCTAGTGTCTTCCAATTTAAGTTTAGCCTCCATGTCCCCTGGGACATTTTTATGTGCAGCTTCAAGCTGTGTAACCGTGTTCAAAAGTTGGGTGTGTTTTAATCTATACTGTCTATTAAGGCGGGCTCTGTGTTTAAGAAATTCTCCCCGGATAACACACTTATGGGATTCCGAGAAGTTTATTATTGAGGTCTGTGAGGGATCGTTATGTTGTAGATAATCTGTAAGGGATTTTTGAATTTCAGAGCTTATTACAGGGTTGTCTAGTAGTGTATCGTCTAATCTCCATATATATGTCGTGGGCGGGAGATCGGGCCATTGAACTTCACATGTGACCGGGGCGTGGTCTGACCAAGTAATTGGGCCTATAGTGCAAGATGTTACCATGTCAAGTCCGATAGAATCCGTAAGAAAATAGTCTATTCTAGAGTATTTGTTATGTGGAGGAGAGTAATATGTGTAGTCTCTAGTTGACGGGTGTAATGTTCTCCAAATATCGTGTAGGGCAAGATTTGAGATAGTGGATTTAACTGATTTGAGAGTTTTAGTAGGGGTACTGTCTAATCCATTGGATGTGTCTAGTGACGTTTCCATGGATATGTTAAAATCACCTGAAAGGAACACTGTTCCCTTTGCAAAGTCTAGAATGAGCCTTGCAATCTTTTGTAGGAAAAGATGCTGTTCTGTGTTCGGGCTGTAAAGAGTAATAAGGGTGATCGGATGGTCATATAATGTTCCCGTTATCAGCAGGTATCTACCCTCTGTGTCCTTTTCTACATGTGCAATTTTTAGCGGGACTGAGTGGTGTATCAGTATCCCCACTCCTCCCTTTTTAGAGAGGCCTGACGCGAACAGGGCAGTGGGATATTGGGCATTAAACCATTTTGGTTCCCTGCCCCTGCGGAAATGTGTCTCCTGAAAGAAGAGTATGTGGCTATGCAAATTATTTAGGGCTCTGAAAGCTATAGACCGCTTACCTGGGTTGTTCAAACCCTTGGCATTAATTGTGGTTAATGTGAGGCCATGAGATCCAAACTTGCTATGTTGGTGGTTCATTCTGGAAAAAAAAAAAAAAAAAGAGTGAGGGAGAGGGAAAAGTTTTGAAGGGGGAAGGTGGTTAGGGGGGGGATAGAGTAAAGTAGGAGTTATAGATTAGAGATAGAAAGTAAATGAAGAAAGTGTCTTGTAGCGAACAAACAAAACACTGAAGGTCCGTAAATGGTTGTCCACATAAATTTAGTAACCTTCTAAATAACAAGTAACAAACAAAAGAAATTGGGGTTGTAATCCCCAGGCAAATACAACAATTGAAGTATATAGTAACTCTTGGTGGCGGGTTTGCCACGTTTTCAAGAGTTGTTATATAGTTGGCACAGAACAGTGAGGTATGATTGGAGGGGGATGAGTTAGGGTAGGGAGGGTTAGGTCAGATGAGAAAGGGAGGGTGGATGGTAGGGGTGTGATGCAGAGGGTGTCCACAGATCTTTCTTTTACAACTAAATCTCAGCGCTGAACACACCAACAGAAATGAAGCGTTGTGTGAGTGAAAGCAAGGAAGGTGTCATAGGTGGACGTAATTCAGTTATTCACTTCTAAATTTAGGCATTGTGCATATTGACGTTATGACCTTGCAAGTAATGAGGGAAATGGTATTAAGTGCATTAGTGCTAAGGGGGATATTTGTGAGAGGGCACAGGTAGTTTAGGAGGCTAAGTAACATTAAATCTACAGGTTAAATAACATTTTGAATAGTCTGGCTGGGTGAATGAGTAAAGAAACCATTAGGCAGATAAGTATTGATTACAGGCATATCTCCATACCAGTATGCAATTATTTTTATCTTAAAAATTATACAGAGGCATGCAGCAATGAAAACATAAATATAAAGAGGAGCTTACCCAGTGTCCCGGAAACTTCACATAAAAATTTAAACTCAGCAACTAGCTTTTCTAAACAATATTCTAACTACGAGTTGAGTAACATTTTAATTAAACAAGTTGGGTGATTAATCCAGATATCTATTCAGGGCGAATAATAAGCCGGAGTCTCATAGATTAGAGGGCCCGGTTGGAGGGCCTAGGGGTCGCTTCTTGGGAATACCGCAAGTTTTCCAGTGCTAAGCAGTCATAGAATGATTGGACATCTTCTCCTGCTTTGTATATTGCTGTCTTGTTGTTATGAGTTGCCACTATGGAGACTGGGAAACCCCAGCGATAAGGAACCTTATGTGCTCTCAGATTAGTTGTTATGTGTCCCAAGTCTCTCCTTTTCTGTAAAGTTGTTGGGGATAGGTCTGAGAATATCTGAAGCTCCTCACCCGCGTGTTGTACCGGGTGATTGGTACGGGCGTACCTTAAAATTTCTTCCTTGTCTTTGTAGTTTAGGAAACGGACAATAATGTCTCTGGGGGGTGGTTTCGCCCTAAGCGCTCTATGAGCGCGTTCTAACATTATCTCTGGAGAGGAAGGGGTGTTTTTCAGGGTACGGAACAAACTCTGCAAGTATCCTTCTATTGCAGGGGGATGTACAGATTCTGAGACCCCTCTGATGCGCAGGTTGTTCCTGCGCCCTCGATTGTCCAGGTCCTCTAGTTTGTCAGATAGTTGCTGCAGTGCCTCTGCTTGGCCTTTGATTTCAGTGTCCATAAGCTGAGTGGTGGCCAGGGTTGATGCTTGGGTGGTTTCAACCTGTGTGACTCTGGTGTCCAGAGTGTTAATGTCCTTTTTAAGTTCATTAAAGAGGGTGCGCATTTCTAAAACAGCATTTTTTATGTCCTCTTTTGAGGAAAGGTGGCGCAGATCCTCTTTTGTGATTTGCTGTGACGCCTGCATCTCCATTTCTTGTGATATATCCCCTTTATCGGGCTTTGTAGCTCCCTCTGTGTCAGAAGGGGGTGTAGTATTCAGACCCACTTGTTTCAGATATTTGTTTAGGGTGCGCACTGGGGTATGTGTGGTAGCCTTGTTTTGCTTCTTACAGGGCATCCCTCAGGTTACTCCCTATCGATGAATAGGGGTTAGGGAAACCAACGGCTAGATTTGGAGTTTGGCGGTAAAAGGGCTGTTAACGCTCCGCGGGTTTTTTTCTGGCCGCACCATAAATTTAACTCTGGTATCGAGAGTTCAAACAAATGCTGCGTTAGGCTCCAAAAAAGGAGCGTAGAGCATTTTTACCGCAAATACAACTCTCGATACCAGAGTTGCTTACGGACGCGGCCGGCCTCAAAAACGTGCTCGTGCACGATTCTCCCATAGGAAACAATGGGGCTGTTTGAGCTGAAAAAAAACCTAACACCTGCAAAAAAGCAGCGTTCAGCTCCTAACGCAGCCCCATTGTTTCCTATGGGGAAACACTTCCTACGTCTGCACCTAACACTCTAACATGTACCCCGAGTCTAAACACCCCTAGCCTTACACTTATTAACCCCTAATCTGCCGCCCCCGCTATCGCTGACCCCTGCATTACACTTTTAACCCCTAATCTGCCGCTCCGTAAACCGCCGCCACCTACGTTATCCCTATGTACCCCTAATCTGCTGCCCTAACATCGCCGACCCCTATGTTATATTTATTAACCCCTAATCTGCCCCCCACAACGTCGCCGACACCTACCTACACTTATTAACCCCTAATCTGCCGACCGGACCTGAGCGCTACTATAATAAAGTTATTAACCCCTAATCCGCCTCACTAACCCTATCATAAATAGTATTAACCCCTAATCTGCCCTCCCTAACATCGCCGACACCTACCTTCAATTATTAACCCCTAATCTGCCGACCGGAGCTCACCGCTATTCTAATAAATGTATTAACCCCTAAAGCTAAGTCTAACCCTAACACTAACACCCCCCTAAGTTAAATATAATTTTTATCTAACGAAATAAATTAACTCTTATTAAATAAATGATTCCTATTTAAAGCTAAATACTTACCTGTAAAATAAATCCTAATATAGCTACAATATAAATTACATTTATATTATAGCTATTTTAGGATTAATATTTATTTTACAGGTAACTTTGTATTTATTTTAACCAGGTACAATAGCTATTAAATAGTTAAGAACTATTTAATAGTTACCTAGTTAAAATAATTACAAATTTACCTGTAAAATAAATCCTAACCTAAGTTATAATTAAACCTAACACTACCCTATCAATAAAATAATTAAATAAACTACCTACAATTACCTACAATTAACCTAACACTACACTATCAATAAATTAATTAAACACAATTGCTACAAATAAATACAATTAAATAAACTATCTAAAGTACAAAAAATAAAAAAGAACTAAGTTACAGAAAATAAAAAAATATTTACAAACATAAGAAAAATATTACAACAATTTTAAACTAATTACACCTACTCTAAGCCCCCTAATAAAATAACAAAGACCCCCAAAATAAAAAATTCCCTACCCTATTCTAAATTACTAAAGTTACAAGCTCTTTTACCTTACCAGCCCTGAACAGGGCCCTTTGCGGGGCATGCCCCAAGAATTTCAGCTCTTTTGCCTGTAAAAAAAAACATACAATACCCCCCCCCCCCCAACATTACAACCCACCACCCACATACCCCTAATCTAACCCAAACCCCCTTAAATAAACCTAACACTAATCCCCTGAAGATCTTCCTACCTTGTCTTCACCATCAGCCAATCAGATTGAGCTCGCATTGTATTGGCTGATCGGAACAGCCAATAGAATGCGAGCTCAATCTGATTGGCTGATTGGATCAGCCAATCGGATTGAACTTGATTCTGATTGGCTGATTCCATCAGCCAATCAGAAAATTCCTACCTTAATTCCGATTGGCTGATAGAATCCTATCAGCCAATCGGAATTCGAGGGACGCCATCTTGGATGACGTCCCTTAAAGGAACCGTCATTCGTCGTCTAGTCGTCGGAAGAAGAGGATGGATCCGCGCTGGAGGTCTTCAAGATGGAGCCGGTCGTCATCGGATGGAAGAACATAGAAGATGCCGCTTGGAGAAGATGTTTGCCGGTCCGGATGTCCTCTTCTTGCCGGATAGGAGGAAGACTTTGGAGCACCGGATTATGGATCGCCAACCCCCGCTTGGGTTGGATGAAGATCTTGGAGCCAGGACGGATCGGTGATACCTGGATGGTGAAGACAAGGTAGGAAGATCTTCAGGGGATTAGTGTTAGGTTTATTTAAGGGGGGTTTGGGTTAGATTAGGGGTATGTGGGTGGTGGGTTGTAATGTTGGGGGGGGGGGTATTGTATGTTTTCTTTTACAGGCAAAAGAGCTGAACTTCTTGGGGCATGCCCCGCAAAGGGCCCTGTTCAGGGCTGGTAAGGTAAAAGAGCTTGTAACTTTTTAAATTTAGAATAGGGTAGGGAATTTTTTATTTTGGGGGTCTTTGTT
This sequence comes from Bombina bombina, assembly GCF_027579735.1. Classification (NCBI taxonomy): domain Eukaryota; kingdom Metazoa; phylum Chordata; class Amphibia; order Anura; family Bombinatoridae; genus Bombina; species Bombina bombina. The sequence goes on from NC_069504.1 coordinate 884,268,077, forward strand.
ATTTTATTAGGGGGCTTAGAGTAGGTGTAATTAGTTTAAAATTGTTGTAATATTTTTCTTATGTTTGTAAATATTTTTTTATTTTCTGTAACTTAGTTCTTTTTTATTTTTTGTACTTTAGATAGTTTATTTAATTGTATTTATTTGTAGCAATTGTGTTTAATTAATTTATTGATAGTGTAGTGTTAGGTTAATTGTAGGTAATTGTAGGTAGTTTATTTAATTATTTTATTGATAGGGTAGTGTTAGGTTTAATTATATCTTAGGTTAGGATTTATTTTACAGGTAAATTTGTAATTATTTTAACTAGGTAACTATTAAATAGTTCTTAACTATTTAATAGCTATTGTACCTGGTTAAAATAAATACAAAGTTACCTGTAAAATAAATATTAATCCTAAAATAGCTATAATATAAATGTAATTTATATTGTAGCTATATTAGGATTTATTTTACAGGTAAGTATTTAGCTTTAAATAGGAATCATTTATTTAATAAGAGTTAATTTATTTCGTTAGATAAAAATTATATTTAACTTAGGGGGGTGTTAGTGTTAGGGTTAGACTTAGCTTTAGGGGTTAATACATTTATTAGAATAGCGGTGAGCTCCGGTCGGCAGATTAGGGGTTAATAATTGAAGGTAGGTGTCGGCGATGTTAGGGAGGGCAGATTAGGGGTTAATACTATTTATGATAGGGTTAGTGAGGCGGATTAGGGGTTAATAACTTTATTATAGTAGCGCTCAGGTCCGCTCGGCAGATTAGGGGTTAATAAGTGTAGGTAGGTGTCAATAAATATAACATAGGGGTCGGCGATGTTAGGGGCAGAAGATTAGGGGTACATAGGGATAACGTAGGTGGCGGCGATTTGCGGTCGGAAGATTAGGGGTTAATTATTTTAAGTAGCTTGCGGCGACGTTGTGTGGGGCAAGTTAGGGGTTAATAAATATAATATAGGGGTCGGCGGGGTTAGGGGCAGCAGATTAGGGGTACATAAGTATAACGTAGGTGGCGGTCGGCAGATTAGGGGTTAAAAATTTTAATCGAGTGGCGGCGATGTGGGGGGACCTCGGTTTAGGGGTACATAGGTAGTTTATGGGTGTTAGTGTAGTTTAGGGTACAGTAGTTAAGAGCTTTATGAACCGGCGTTAGCCAGAAAGCTCTTAACTCCTGCTTTTTTCAGGCGGCTGGAATCTTGTCGTTAGAGCTCTAACGCTCACTGCAGAAACGACTCTAAATACCGGCGTTAGAAAGATCCCATTGAAAAGATAGGCTACGCAAATGGCGTAGGGGGATCTGCGGTATGGAAAAGTCGCGGCTGTAAAGTGAGCGTTAGACCCTTTAATCACTGACTCCAAATACCAGCGGGCGGCCAAAACCAGCGTTAGGAGCCTCTAACGCTGGTTTTGACGGCTACCGCCGAACTCTAAATCTAGGCCTATGTGTGCAGGCCTGTTTTTGGTAGTTTTGCAAGGAAAAGCAGTAGAGTGAGAGAGTAATGAGGCCAGTTAACGGCAGTCTGGGCCCTACTCAATGGCAATTTTCAAATGCTGCTTGTATACAGTGAGCAACAGGGAGTTGCGGTAGTGATTATCCTGGGCCCCTAGGGCAAAGGTAATGATAGTATGGGAAATTTTCAGAGAAGGGGTGCACCAAAAGTGACGTGGGGATACTGGCGGTGTAATACAAGATGCTCCCCAGCATAAGTAACTCACAGTGTCACCTTTTATGTCCTTTCACGGGCAAATCTAATCCCAAACTGGTCCTGTTTTCTGATTGTGTCTTTGAAGCTTTATGAATGGCGTGGCAGGTATGAGTACAGCGGGGCCTACTTCTCCAGGCAGGATGTGGGTAAGTAATGTGTGCACGGCGTACCGCTGCCTTGATTATATGGGGCAAGGTGGAGTTAAAAAGTCCAAGCCACAGACGGTATTTAAGTACCCAGGTCTCTAAGTAGGATTAAGACTGTTACTTATCCCCCAATCCCCGTGGCCATGCAGGGAAGTGTGCAAGCAGAGGGACTATTTGCTTACCGGGATTATTTTATATCGCGGCACCCGATGTCCCGAGGTCCGGAGGCCTAATGGCGGCGATCCTTCACTTGGCGAGCAAGTCAGCGTGTAAGCGGTAGGTTATTTAATCCATACAGTCCTTCCGATCTCCGATGTTAGGAGCTCCGTATATTTGTATATCACTGATGGCCCTCACGCTGTTAAGTGGGAGCAGAAATGGCGCGACTGTGCTCTCCTCGTCTATCCCCTATAAGATGTTCAGAATCAGAGTGTTGGGGATTATCTTCGGTTGTGGGGGACTTTAAGTTGTAATATCCTCCTATATGGGTATATTTTGAGTCATTCTGTGCTTTTTATCTTAGTTGTTATGCCTGAGGGTTTAAGAGCTCTCCTTCTACACAGCCATCTCCCAGCGTGGCTTGGCTCCGCCCCCCATGAAAATTAGCTTTTTAAGGTTTATTTGTGAATATTAAAGCTCTGATTTTGTGTTTTGAAGCCACAACCTAATAAAATGGGTTGAGCTTGTAGGTATAATCAGATCTCATTACTGTATCACATTGTGTACATATACCTTCTTCTTTATCTTATATCTGTCTATAAAACAATCACCAGTACTTGGAGAGAACATTGGAAAATCAACATTTTATTACCTTATCTCTGCTATATCCTACTGGGAGTATAATTTCTTCTGTTGGCTGTGTTTACAAAGCTTATCTATAGCTGGGACCTGCGGCCACAAACTTTCAGAATAGGTGGGGATACCACATGCTAAATCAACTGTTTCAAATGCCAATATAAGGGTAAAGGATCTACTTGTAAACAATTTAATACACTCCAGCAGGTAAAGTGGATCATTGGGAACAAATTAAAGGGGAGAAAATTTTTGAGTAAACTGTCCCTTTAAGCAAGCAGGTCAATACAATACAATACAATTATTTAAAGGGACACAACCCACATTTTTTTTTTCTTTCATGATTCAGAGCAACTTTCTAATTTACTCCTATTATCAATTTTTCTATATTCTCTTGCTATTTTTATTTGAAAAGCAAGAATGTAAGTTTAGAAGCCGGCCCATTTTTGGTTCACAAACTGGGTTGTCCTTGCTGATTGGACAGCACCAATACACAAGTGCTGTCCAGGGTCTGAACCAAAAATTGTCTGACTCCTTAGCTTAGATTGTAATGCTCGTGGGATATTTCCATATCAGACCAAACTTGGCCAGTAGCCTTCTTACCCCGGTGTCAAGTGGAAGGATAAGGAAATATCCCAGAACAAAGTAAGTATAAAAAATGAGGTAAGCAGTACTCACGGTAGACAGGGCAGTCCTTAATGGCAACAAGTGAAAGGCAATCCAGCAGATTAGCTGTTCAGGGGTCAACCAGCATAATTGTCAGGAACAGGCAGAGGTCAGCAACAAAGATAATGCAGCAGTTTAGGGGTAAACCAGGAGAATGGTCAGGAACAGGCAGAGCTCAGCAACAAAGGTAATCCAGTGGTTTAGCAGTTCAGGGGTAAACCAGTAGAATGGTCAGAACAGGCAGAGCTCAGCAACAAAGGTAATCCAGTGGTTTAGCAGTTCAGGGGTAAGGCAATCCAGCAATTCAAGGGTTAAACAGACAGAGTGGCCAGACAGGCAGAGTTCAGCAATGATAAGGCAATTCAGCAATTCAAGGGTTAAACAGGCAGAGTGGTCAGACAGGCAGAGTTCAGCAATGATAAGACAATCCAGCAATTTAAGGGTTAAACAGGCAGAGTGGTCAGACAGGCAGAGTTCGGTAACAATAAGGCAATTAAAGTTACAGTAGTGCAGAATAATAGCACCTAGGGAAGCACAAGACTTACCTATACTTGGGCAGTGAAGAGAAGTGAAGGAGGTTCTTTCATAGGCGCCTGTTCACGCCAAGGAGACCTCCCAGGTGAATCCAGAGTGGAATCAGATACTACGGCGTGTGGCGATGAACCAAAAATTGGCTGGCTTCTTAGCTTAGATTGTAATGCTCGTGGGATAGTTTCATATCAGACCAAACTTTTCCAGTAGTCTTCTATGTAGATGCGGCCATTTCCGTTGCAGGCCGGCTCCGCCCCCTGTGCTTTCAGGGTACCTGTGAAATAACATTAAATAAACTACAGATGTATAGCATAATTTAATATTTCATTTTAGGTAATATCTAATTTGATATGAATTGGTTAAATCAGTTCAATCAGCTGACGCCCTCTGTCTCTTCTGTTTTACATTTGTATCCACTTGCTTGTATGTTCCAGCAGCTATGTGCCTATGAAGTTATCGTTACATTTGTATCCACTTGCTACTGTCTAACCTTGTTGGTATTACGCTCCTTAATCACAGCCATCTAGCAACATCCTGTTGCTGTTAGCTCTGTGACTCATTTAACAATTGGAACGTACTTATCCTGCCTGCTTTCTGTATCGCTACAAGCTTGTCAGAGAGAAATACTATACAACTATACCTGATATAATCCCTACAGGAAGATATCAGGCTATCCATAACAGAACATAATACTCTGTTCTCGTTATCATTCCCTTAGTCTTGGACTTCGTGTGAGTTGTCCTTGGGGCCTGGAGCTCTAGAGTGATGTGTTGCCGCCTAGCACCGTGTTAGGGGGGGTGTTGACCTCCTGCTAAGGGTGTTCTCTTCCCTTTGGGCTGGGAATTACGAGTGAGTCCTGTACCCGTTCTTCGGGTAAGCCCAGTTATTGTCCCCTGTGAGCTCTGTTTTTTTCCAGACGGGGTATCTTGTGTTCCCTGAGGGTGTCATTCGTTTTAAGGCGATCTGGGTCCCGGGTCCAGGGCCTGCAGGACTAAGTGGCCTAAGGGATTTGTTCTGGCCTAGCAAGCCATAGACTTTGAGTTTGAATCCTGCTGTGGCAGTTTTCTTAAGAGACTTATGATCCTGCGGCCTGGTTAGGGACACCCCATTTTTTTCAGGGAGACTATGTTTGGACATAGGGGCTAGCTCATTGAGCTTGCAAGCAGGAAGGCCAGGGTTCATATGGTGTCTGGATGATTTTTCATTTGGTCCGTGTTTTGATCAGTCTATGGCGTCATGTCTTGGGGCATGTGCGCTGTTCTTATCTGTGCCCTCCCCTTTGAGGGGGTAGCTTGTCTTCCTTAAGAGCTGGAGTTTCCTCTCTCTGGAAGGTCATTGTCCTGCCCTGTGTGTAGGAGGTTGGAACAGGTGGATTTTGTTTCTGTGAGGGACAGCAATCTGCTGCTCTGTGGAATGCTCTGTTCCAACTGTTGGGAATTTAAATCTCCATGTAGAAACTGTCTAAGAGAGTTGTGACAGGTCTTCCTAAGTATCTATTGCACGTTCTCTGTTCCAGGTCCTAGGGGGTTCTCCTTATTGGAGGAGTGGATTGGGTTGGCACCCGAGCTCTGTTGGGGTTCGTGAATCCCCCCATTTGTTCCTGTCCCTGGGGGCCTGTGGTTGGGGTCTTTCTGTTCCCCGGTCTATCAGTCATGCCTGTCGCTTGGACTGGTCCGGTGTTTGGAGCAGGATCTGTGATCTGTTGCTCTGCTAATTGTCCTCAGGTCATTCGATGTACGGTGAGCCTCTTTGAGGTTCTGTTTTTTTCTCCACGTTCAAAGTTCTGTGGGAAGGACTGGCGGCTCTTGGATTGCCTGTGACGTTGTCCACTAGCTTGTGGATGCTTAACAGCATGAATGATCCTATTTCAGCTGCTCCTTACTTGTCCTGCAAGTATTCAAGTTTCTGCATAATTTTCTATGACGGCAGCGTGCAGTGTTTTGTCTCCAGGGGTTGTATGTCAGATGTTCGCCTTTCTGAGCTTGCTGCACAAATTTCGGTTCTGAAAATTTAGATATTCAGAGCTACCTTTTTACGACTCTGGGGACCTTCATCTTCAGTTGTCTTAACTAGAGTGCTGCCTTTGAACACAGTCTTTACAAAGCAAAACTGGGCCTAACTTTTCTTATCCATATTGCAATACCTCTCTTATTTATGAAGTGAACTGGATTTATCTGAAAAAACTGAACTTCAAATTGGTTTATTTGGTGATGTATATGATTCGTCTATATTTTTAATGTTTTAAATCAAAGGTATTCTAAAGCTATAATTAGATTGCAGCTGGTAATTTAATGAGCATATTTGGTATTTTAAATTTATATCCATAGTCCTGTGTAAATTAGAACCAGTCATATTTAGTGCTAAGTAATTTATTTGCTAGACAGGATTTTGCACTCCAGATTTATAAATCAGTTTTATTATTGTGAATTCACTTAGAACTGTACATAAATTGGTTATTGTGGTTAAATTTCTGGTAGTTATTAATTAAAATAATCCATAATCTGATATTGGAATGAACTAAAATGGATAATTATAGACTGTTCTGGTATCCTCATTTGGGGTATTTTATTGCGAATCGTGAGTAAGGTTAATTTTTTAAGATATATATATATATATTTCTTCTGTTATGTGATCAGTCCACGGGTCATCATTACTTCTGGGATATAACTCCTCCCCAACAGGAAATGCAAGAGGATTCACCCAGCAGAGCTGCATATAGCTCCTCCCCTCTACGTCACTCCCAGTCATTCTCTTGCACCCAGCAACTAGATAGGATGTGTGAGAGGACTATGGTGATTATACTTAGTTTTTATAACTTCAATCAAAAGTTTGTTATTTTACAATAGCACCGGAGCGTGTTATTGCCTCTCTGGCAGAGTTTGAAGAAGAATCTACCAGAGTTTTTACTATGATTTTAACCGGAGTAGTTAAGATCATATTGCTGTTTCTCGGCCATCTGAGGGAGGTAAAAGCTTCAGATCAGGGGACAGCGGGCAGATGAATCTGCATTGAGGTATGTAGCAGTTTTTATTTTCTGAATGGAATTGATGAGAAAATCCTGCCATACCGTTATAATGACATGTATGTATACTCTACACTTCAGTATTCTGGGGATGGTATTTCACCGGAATTACTCTGTTAAAAGTACATTAAACCTTTTAATAGGTATTTATTATGTTAAACGTTTTTGCTGGAATGTAGAATCGTTTGCATTTTCTGAGGTACTGAGTGAATAAATATTTGGGCATTATTTTTCCACTTGGCAGTTGCTTGTTTTAATTGTGACAGTTTCGTTTCTCTCTCACTGCTGTGTGTGAGGGGGAGGGGCCGTTTTTGGCGCTCTTTGCTACGCATCAAAAAATTCCAGTCAGTTACTCTTGTATTTCCTGCATGATCCGGTTCATCTCTAACAGATCTCAGGGGTCTTCAAACTTCTTTGGAGGGAGGTAGATTCTCTCAGCAGAGCTGTGAGACTTATATATTGACTGTGATTAAAAAAACGTTGCTCTGTAATTTTTATGTTTCAAATTTAATTATTGTTACTTTACTAATGGGAACAAACCTTTGCTAAAAGTTGTGTTGTTTTTAAGGATTGATGCTATAACTGTCTTTCAGTTCATTATTTCAACTGTCATTTAATCGTTTAGTGCTTCTTTGAGGCACAGTACGTTTTTGTTAAATAAGATTGTAACCAAGTTGCAAGTTTATTGCTAGTGTGTTAAACATGTCTGATTCAGAGGAAGATATCTGTGTCATTTGTTCCAATGCCAAGGTGGAGCCCAATAGAAATTTATGTACTAACTGTATTGATGCTACTTTAAATAAAAGCCAATCTGTACAAATTGAACAAATTTCACCAAACAGCGAGGGGAGAGTTATGCCGACTAACTCGCCTCACGTGTCAGTACCTGCATCTCCCGCCCGGGAGGTGCGTGATATTATGGCGCCTAGTACATCTGGGCGGCCATTACAGATAACATTACAAGATATGGCTACTGTTATGACTGAAGTTTTGGCTAAATTACCAGAACTAAGAGGCAAGCGTGATCACTCTGGGGTGAGAACAGAGTGCGCTGATAATACTAGGGCCATGTCTGATACTGCGTCACAGCTTGCAGAACATGAGGACGGAGAGCTTCATTCTGTGGGTGATGGTTCTGATCCAAACAGATTGGATTCAGATATTTCAAATTTTAAATTTAAATTGGAGAACCTCCGTGTATTACTAGGGGAGGTTTTAGCGGCTCTTAATGATTGTAACACTGTTGCAATACCAGAAAAATTGTGTAGGTTGGATAAATACTTTGCGGTACCGGCGAGTACTGACGTTTTTCCTATACCTAAGAGACTAACTGAAATTGTTACTAAGGAGTGGGATAGACCCGGTGTGCCGTTCTCACCCCCTCCAATATTTAGAAAGATGTTTCCAATAGACGCCACCACACGGGACTTATGGCAAACGGTCCCTAAGGTGGAGGGAGCAGTTTCTACTTTAGCTAAGCGTACCACTATCCCGGTGGAGGATAGCTGTGCTTTTTCAGATCCAATGGATAAAAAATTAGAGGGTTACCTTAAGAAAATGTTTGTTCAACAAGGTTTTATATTGCAACCCCTTGCATGCATCGCGCCGATTACGGCTGCGGCAGCATTTTGGATTGAGTCTCTGGAAGAGAACCTTAGTTCAGCTACGCTGGACGACATTACGGACAGGCTTAGAGTCCTTAAACTAGCTAATTCATTCATTTCGGAGGCCGTAGTACATTTAACCAAACTTACGGCTAAGAACTCAGGATTCGCCATTCAGGCACGTAGGGCGCTGTGGCTAAAATCCTGGTCAGCTGATGTAACTTCTAAGTCCAAATTACTTAATATACCTTTCAAGGGGCAAACTTTATTTGGGCCCGGTTTGAAAGAAATTATCGCTGACATTACAGGAGGTAAGGGCCACGCCCTGCCTCAAGACAAAGCCAAAGCTAAGGCTAGACAGTCTAATTTTCGTCCCTTTCGGAATTTCAAAGCAGGAGCAGCATCAACTTCCACTGCACCAAAACAGGAAGGAGCTGTTGCTCGTTACAGACAAGGCTGGAAACCTAACCAGTCCTGGAACAAGGGCAAGCAGGCCAGGAAACCTGCTGCTGCCCCAAAGACAGCATGAACCGAGGGCCCCCGATCCGGGACCGGATCTAGTGGGGGGCAGACTCTCTCTCTTCGCCCAGGCTTGGGCAAGAGATGTTCAGGATCCCTGGGCGCTAGAGATCATATCTCAGGGATACCTTCTAGACTTCAAATTCTCTCCCCCAAGAGGGAGATTTCATCTGTCAAGGTTGTCAACAAACCAGATAAAGAAAGAAGCGTTTCTACACTGTGTACAAGATCTGTTATTAATGGGAGTGATCCATCCGGTTCCGCGGTCGGAACAAGGACAAGGGTTTTACTCAAACCTGTTTGTGGTTCCCAAAAAAGAGGGAACTTTCAGGCCAATCTTGGATTTAAAGATCCTAAACAAATTCCTAAGAGTTCCATCGTTCAAAATGGAAACTATTCGGACAATCTTACCCATGATCCAAAAGGGTCAGTACATGACCACAGTGGATTTAAAGGATGCTTACCTTCACATACCGATTCACAAAGATCATTACCGGTATCTAAGGTTTGCCTTCTTAGACAGGCATTACCAGTTTGTAGCTCTTCCATTCGGATTGGCTACGGCTCCAAGAATCTTCACAAAGGTTCTGGGTGCCCTTCTGGCGGTACTAAGACCGCGAGGAATTTCGGTAGCTCCGTACCTAGACGACATTCTGATACAAGCTTCAAGCTTTCAAACTGCCAAGTCTCATACAGAGTTAGTTCTGGCATTTCTAAGGTCGCATGGATGGAAAGTGAACGAAAAGAAGAGTTCTCTTTTTCCTCTCACAAGAGTTCCATTCTTGGGGACTCTTATAGATTCTGTAGAAATGAAGATTTATCTGACAGAAGACAGATTAACAAAGCTTCTAAATGCATGCCGTGTCCTTCATTCCATTCAACTCCCGTCAGTAGCTCAATGCATGGAGGTGATCGGCTTAATGGTAGCAGCAATGGACATAGTACCCTTTGCACGTCTACATCTCAGACCGCTGCAATTGTGCATGCTGAGTCAGTGGAATGGGGATTACTCAGACTTGTCCCCTACTCTGAATCTGGATCAAGAGACCAGAAACTCTCTTCTATGGTGGCTTTCTCGGCCACATCTGTCCAGGGGGATGCCATTCAGCAGGCCGGACTGGACAATTGTAACAACAGACGCCAGCCTACTAGGTTGGGGCGCTGTCTGGAATTCTCTGAAGGCTCAGGGACAATGGAATCAGGAGGAAAGTCTCCTGCCAATAAACATTCTGGAATTAAGAGCAGTTCTCCATGCCCTTCTGGCTTGGCCCCAGTTAAAAACTCAGGGGTTCATCAGGTTTCAGTCGGACAACATCACGACTGTAGCTTACATCAACCATCAAGGAGGGACAAGAAGCTCCCTAGCAATGATGGAAGTATCAAAGATAATTCGCTGGGCAGAGTCTCACTCTTGCCACCTGTCAGCAATCCACATCCCGGGAGTGGAGAACTGGGAGGCGGATTTCTTGAGTCGCCAGACTTTTCATCCGGGGGAGTGGGAACTTCATCCGGAGGTCTTTGCCCAAATACTTCGACGTTGGGGCAAACCAGAGATAGATCTCATGGCGTCTCGCCAGAACGCCAAACTTCCTCGCTACGGGTCCAGATCCAGGGATCCGGGAGCGGTTCTGATAGATGCCTTGACAGCACCTTGGAACTTCGGGATGGCTTATGTGTTTCCACCCTTCCCGCTGCTTCCTCGATTGATTGCCAAAATCAAACAGGAGAGAGCATCAGTGATTCTAATAGCGCCTGCATGGCCACGCAGGACTTGGTATGCAGATCTAGTGGACATGTCATCCTGTCCGCCTTGGTCTCTACCTCTAAGACAGGACCTTCTGATACAGGGTCCATTCAAACATCAAAATCTAACTTCTCTGAAGCTGACTGCTTGGAAATTGAACGCTTGATTTTATCAAAACGTGGTTTTTCTGAGTCGGTTATTGATACCCTGATACAGGCTAGGAAGCCTGTTACCAGAAGGATTTACCATAAGATATGGCGTAAATACCTATACTGGTGCGAATCCAAAGGTTACTCCTGGAGTAAGGTTAGGATTCCTAGGATATTGTCCTTTCTACAAGAAGGTTTAGAAAAGGGTTTATCGGCTAGCTCATTAAAGGGACAGATCTCAGCTCTGTCCATCTTGTTACACAGGCGTCTGTCAGAAAATCCAGACGTCCAGGCCTTTTGTCAGGCTTTAGCTAGGATCAAGCCTGTGTTTAAAACTGTTGCTCCGCCATGGAGTTTAAACTTAGTTCTTAACGTTTTACAGGGTGTTCCGTTTGAACCCCTTCATTCCATTGATATAAAATTGTTATCTTGGAAAGTTCTGTTTTTAATGGCTATTTCCTCGGCTCGAAGAGTCTCTGAGTTATCAGCCTTACATTGTGATTCTCCTTATCTGATTTTTCACTCAGACAAGGTAGTTCTGCGTACTAAACCTGGGTTCTTACCTAAGGTAGTCACTAACAGGAATATCAATCAAGAGATTGTTGTTCCATCCTTGTGTCCAAATCCTTCTTCAAAGAAGGAACGTCTTCTACACAATCTGGATGTAGTTCGTGCCCTCAAGTTCTACTTGCAGGCAACTAAGGATTTTCGACAAACGTCTTCCCTGTTTGTCGTGTACTCTGGTCAGAGGAGAGGTCATAAGGCTTCGGCTACCTCTCTCTCCTTCTGGCTTCGTAGCATAATTCGTTTAGCCTATGAGACTGCTGGACAGCAGCCTCCTGAAAGAATTACAGCTCATTCTACTAGAGCTGTGGCTTCCACTTGGGCCTTTAAGAATGAGGCCTCTGTTGAACAGATTTGCAAGGCTGCAACTTGGTCTTCGCTTCATACTTTTTCCAAATTTTACAAATTTGACACTTTTGCTTCTTCGGAGGCTATTTTTGGGAGAAAGGTTCTTCAGGCAGTGGTTCCTTCTGTATAATGAGCCTGCCTATCCCTCCCGTCATCCGTGTACTTTTGCTTTGGTATTGGTATCCCAGAAGTAATGATGACCTGTGGACTGATCACACATAACAGAAGAAAACATAATTTATGCTTACCTGATAAATTCCTTTCTTCTGTTGTGTGATCAGTCCACGGCCCGCCCTGTTTTAAGGCAGGTAAATATCTTTTAAATTATACTCCAGTCACCACTTCACCCTTGGTTTCTCCTTTCTCGTTGATTCTTGGTCGAATGACTGGGAGTGACGTAGAGGGGAGGAGCTATATGCAGCTCTGCTGGGTGAATCCTCTTGCATTTCCTGTTGGGGAGGAGTTATATCCCAGAAGTAATGATGACCCGTGGACTGATCACACAACAGAAGAAAGGAATTTATCAGGTAAGCATAAATTATGTTTTTTTATGATCTGTTGTATAGAATATTATAACGGAATACGCATGCATAATTGATTCATAATCTAGTTTCTGCGTAAATATAATTCAATGTGTATATAAATCTAACTAATCTAAAAATTTAGGAATAAATATTAATTTCAATCGTATATACATTTTAATTAGAGGTTATTTTATAAGAATAAGAATAAATTATATTGTAACCCCGGTATATACCGACAGTGGAGAAATGTTTTTATTGTAGACACATAAGGAGAAAATATGGAGGAAATGTTAAGATTTTGGGACCTGATGATCAAAGACTCTCCTTCCGGGGCTAGACTCACTAAGTGATCAAAGTATGTAAAGGAGAGAAAAGCCCAGTGCAATATAGTACTGCATGATATGAGAGTTTTGTTATACTTTGTGCATTGTATTTTATATTACCTTACACTTCAGATTGGGCCCTTTCAGTATAATTACATTCAAGCTGTGCTTTTTTACTTGCTACATTGCACTTGGTATTTTCTCTATTGTAAAATAAAGCACAACTTCAGAAAGTGGGAGGCATAGGTGTGTTTACTGGGTTGAACAGGGGAGTTTCCAGGGTTTGTGTGAAGCTTTTCTGTAAGAATACTGTAAGAATTTTAAGCAAGCAGGTCAATACAATACAATTATTTAAAGGGACACAACCCAAACAGGCAGAGCTCAGCAACAAAGGTAATTCAGTGGTTTAGCAGTTCAGGGGTAAACCAGTAGAATGGTCAGGCAGAGTTCAGTAATGATAAGGTAATCCAGCAATTCAAAGGTAAACAGGCAGATTGGTCAGACAGGCAGAGTTCAGCAATGATAAGGCAATCAAGCAATTCAAGGGTTAAACAGGCAGAGTGGTCAGACAGGCAGAGTTCAGCAATGATAAGGCAATCCAGCAATTCAAGGGTTAAACAGGCAGATGTCAGCAATGATAAGACCATCCAGCAATTCAAGGGTTAAACAGGCAGAGTGGTCAGACAGGCAGAGTTTGGTAACAATAAGGCAATCAAAGTTACAGCAGTGCAGAATTATAGCACCTAGGGAAGCACAAGACTAACCTATACTTGGGCAGTGAAGAGAAGTGAAGGAGGTACTTACATAGGCGCCTGTTCACGCCAAAGAAGACCTCCCATGTGAATCCAGAGCGGCATTGGATACTACGGCATGCAGCAATGACGTCATCGCCACACGCCCACAACCACAGTGACCATGAAACGGCCATGCTCACGCAGCTGCAAGTCACACCGCGATCATAGCAACGGCTATGATCTCAGAGGAGCAGCATGACATAGCCCCCCACTCAAAGGTTCCCTTTGGGAACCAGAGTCGGTTTCAAAGGATGAGCAGCATGGAATTTGGAGACCAAAGATGGAGCATGCACATCATGGGCAGGGACCCAGGAACGATCCGCCACAGAGTAACCCTTCCAGTGAACGAGGTATTGGAGCTGCCTGCATTTAATTCGGGAGTCCATGATCCTAGCAACCTTATACTCCAGTTTCCCTTGAATCATGAGTGGAGAAGGAGGATGTCTGAGTCGATATATTTACTCGTGATGTAGGGTTTGAGCAGGGAGCTGTGATAGACTGGGTGAATGTGCAAGGTCTTAGGCAAGGCCACTCTGTAGGCAACAGGAGAAAGTCTTTTGAGGACTTTATAGGGACCAATGTACCGAGGTCCTAATTTGTGACATAAGGGGATATGTCGGGTAGAGACCCAGACACGATCACCTGCAGAAAAGGCATGAATATGAGCTTGATGATGATCGGCAAACCTCTTGTGTCTGGAGATGGTAGAGCATATTCGTTGCCAATGGGTGGTGAGGTCAGTGAAGCGACGCAGGAACTCCTGTGGATTGAGCAGAAAGAGGAAGAACACTAGGTTGATAACCAGCTGCGGCCTGGAAAGGAGAGCATCGTAGAGAAGAATGCAAACAAGTGTTCTTTGCCAGTTCAGCTAGGGGTAACAAGCCAGACCAATTGGTATGCTGTGAATTGACATAAGCTTCAAGATCCTGATTGGTCCTTTCAAGTCTGACAAGCCTTGACATAATCCTGAGAGTCTAACTTCATGGTAGGCCACCACACGTGATGAGAAAGGAGTTTAAAGATTCTTGTAAAACCAGGATGACCTGATAACTTGCTATCATGAGCCAAGGAAAGCACAGGAGAGTGAAGGTTTGGGGGAACATAAAGTATCTCAGGAGCTGCAGGGGCTTAAGAAGGTTTGCTTGACTGGGAACATTGTAGTCTTTGAAGAAAAGAGGTGTTAAGCTGATCACCCACATAGGAGGGAGGTATGATGTGCTTGATAGGAGCTTCAGAAGAGTCACTAGACTGAGGAAGCTGATGGGAAAGGGCATCAGCCTTTTTATTCTTGGTCCCAGGAAGGTAAGAGACTATAAAGTTAAAACAGGAAAAGAATAGGGCCCACCTGGCCTGTCGAGGATTGAGACGATGAGCAGTCTCTAGGTACGTCAGATTCATGTGGTCAGTAAGAATTTGAATGGGGTTGGCGGTACCCTCTAGCCAATGATGCCATTCAGTCAGGGCCATCTTAATGGCTAAGAGTTCATGATTACCCACATCATAATTCCTCCCAGCAGGAAAGGAGGAAGGGCAAATGAAGCCTTTAGCTAGATTTTCTTGGATATATTCCTCCATGGCCTTGGTTTCAGCTTTGGAGAGCAGATAAGTCCTGCCTTTAGGAAGTGGGGCTCCATGAAAGAGGTCTATTTTGCAGTCGTAAGGATGGTGGGGTGGCAGCACATCAGCTGCTTTCTTTTTAAAGACATCCATACATTCTGCGTTGTCAGGGTATCTGTAAATAGCATTAAATAAACTACATATGTATCAAATACATTTTGGTACTTCAGATCAGCTAATGTCTCCTCTGACATGAATTGTGTGGGCTGTAGCCATAACAGACCAACCCCCCCTCTTCTTGGTTACACAGGAAAGAACAAAATATTTAGACCTTTGTATAGATAAGACCAATGGGCAACTTCAAAGTAAATATTAGCGTTATGGAACCCTCAGATGTGTATGCCCATATATGGGTTTCCTGCCCAAAATGGATAATAGATTTACAGACCCCCTCACTGCTCAATACATTTAAGAGAGAGACAAAGGGAAAACATTTAGTTCAATTAGTAAAGATACATAATTAATCAAGCTAGGATACATCATGGGATGTTGGAGACAAGATTCTCTACATAAGTCAGAAAAGCAAACAGAAATTCTTAGAATATAGTAATTAGCACAGGCCTGTTAATTGCCACTGAACCTCAGATACACATCTGTACTGGATAGCAGAAACACATGTTTTGAAATTCATTTTAAAGTACAACTTATGTGTAATTTTCAGTATTGTATAAAAATGTATGTTTGTGGATTAAAGAAGCAGTGCCTAATAGTAACATATTAGATAAGCATTTGTTGAACTTAATAAGTAGCTGTATAGTAAATGTAAATAGATAAGTCTGAGAGATTGTCTACTTGGATAATATTAAATATAATATTAATTGAGTATAAATTCATATAAGTTAACATTCTCCACACCCAGACTATATTAACAACATATATGTATTGATCTGAAACATACTATATTGGATAAATGTCTGCTGTATTGAATAATAGCTGCATTGATAGATGTATAAATGTTTGACTCATTTCAAAATAACAACATCTGTTTCTTTATTTTCAGACAACAAGATGTCATAAACATGAGTCCATGCACTCAAAAATGATTAGAAACATGAAATATACTGTATTCATATTAAGATACAATACAATGAGACGATGTTGAATGCTATGATTCTGTGAAGAAAATAATTAACAGTAAATTGCCTACTAGTATGATGCTAGAAGTATACTCATATTTAGTCTTTATAGATACATGAGCATTCATATCAGATGGGACAGATATGTGACCAGACAGGTTTCTTAATATCAGGAAATAATGAGCATATTAAATATACAATTAAAAGATACATAGTAAACTGTATTTTCTGTAGCAGTATTGATAATGAGACTGCATTTCTGGTTGTCTGCTGCCACCTATAGTTTAAAGATGGTATCGCAACCAAAATGTAAATGGCTATTCAGGGAGGTGTCTCCCAAATAACCAAGAGATGTTCAGCTCAAAGGGCCTATCACAGACAAGCTTGTGTTGAACGTATCCTATATTCACTAATGATTAGAATAAAAAGGGGTGGGGTATATCCCATGATATAACCTCATGCAAGGAGAAAGAAAGGGGTCTTGGCTGCTGAATTTTGACTGACAAATTGTTGCCTTGGAATCCAGTCTCTATAAAGCAAATCTGGGCTTAACTTCCTTATCCATATTGCAAAAATACCTCTCTTAATTTATGAGGTGAACTTCAATTTTATCTGGTAACGTATAAAAGGTTATTTCATACTTTTATATTTAAATCAAAGATATTCTAAAGCTTTAGTTAGATTGTAGTAAGTAAACTGGTATTAAATATTAATGTGTAGAAATAATTTCATATTTTAATATCATAAATTAATTACAGTTATTGCTATATATATATATTTTAGACTTTGCCTTATTGTAGCTAAATAAGAGGTAATTTCAGGTCAGACATATTGGCATATAAATTGGCTATTTGCATTAATAATATATATACAATTGCTGATGTTTCTAATTGAAGTTATATAAAATCATTTGTGGGCTAAATAACTTAATTATACTTGTCTGAAAGTTATCTTAAATATATTGAGACCCAGTAAGATTTGTGTGAAGTATCTTGGTATATTGTTTATTTAGACACTGTGAAGTTAGCGGTCCATATTCTGGTATTTTATTCTGGTATTTTAATTGTGATTGAGGTTAATTAAAAAGGTACATTTTTTATGATCTGTTGTATAGAATATTGTAACGGAAATAGCGTGCATAGTTGATTCAAAGCTAGTCTCTACTTAATATATTTCAATGTGTTTATAAATTTTAACTAATCTAAAGAATTTAGAAATAATTATTAATTTTAATTGTTTCGTATATACATTTTAATTGGAGGTTGTTTTAAGGAATAATATAAATAAATTGTATTATTACCCTGGTATATACTGACAACGTATACTGAGGGAAGATTAGAAGGGGTCAGAAGGCTGGCTATAGGGATGTGATGCAGCGGAGTAACCTTAGCCAGGCAGGAGTGAAAACAGGATTTACCCCAGGAGGCCAACTGTCCCTCAGTCCAGTCGAATTGAGGATTGTGTTTACATAGCCAAGGATAACTGGTTGTGCAGGAGAATGAATGACATCAAACTGCAATTGTTTTGTATGAAGGACTCCCACAGTCATGGTAAGGAGTGCTACTACAAAATGGATTAACCCTGATCCAAGGGGAGTGCCATCCATTGTAGTTATTTTAAGATATTACTTCTTCTGAAGAAGAGGCAACCCTGCATTAATCATGAAACGGTGATCTAGAAAATTTCTAGCTGCCCCCAAATCAATAAAGGCTTGAGCATGGACAGAATTCTGAATAAAGATAAGGTTAACAGGTACCAAGATCCGAGAAGGGTGAGGGGAATTAGCAGTGGCCACTCTTAGAGGTACCCCACTTTTATCCTCTAAGCGTTGGCTTTTCCGTCAGTAAATCACAATTCTTGAGTTGGTGTGAATTAGAAGCACAATAGAAACACGGTCTCAATCTCCTCTGTCTTTCAGATTCAGAGGGCTTAACTGAAGAGAGATCCATGGGTTCATCTTCAGAGGTAACTGGAGGTGCTAAAGGGGTAGAGGATAGTCTAGAGACTGGACGAGAGGAATAGATTCTACGAGTTCTCTCTCAGCTTGTCTCTCTTGAAAGCGAGAATCCAGACTGATACAAAGTGTTATGAATTCATTAGCGCTGCAGAATCTGTTGGCGCTCTACAAATAACCGATAATAATAATTCATCCAGGGAAGATGGAACATCACAATAAGTGAGCTTGTCCTTGATGCGCTCATGCAGGCCTCTCCTGAAGGCTGCTTTAAAAGCACTGCCATCCCAACTGGTCTCATGTGCCTAGGTGCAAAACTCAATGGCGTATTGTGCCACAGATCTATTGCTCTGGTGGAGTTTTAAGAGAGAGTGTGGCCAGAGGTCCCAAATACGGAAGATAATGCAGAAATTAAAGCATCTGCATCGTTCAGGAGCTGAGCGCTCTGTTCCAAAAGTGGAGAGACCCAGGCTAGGGCCTTGTCTTTCAATAAAGAAATGATAAAAGTGACCTTTGACTGATGAGACTGAAAAGTGTGAGGATCATTGCGAAAGTGCAGCCTGCACTGGTTGAGAAAACCCCTACAGTCGGTAGTACCATCATACTTGTCAGGCAACGGTATCCAGGGTATAATTCCAGAAACAGGGGGGAAAGTTGCAGCACTAGAAGCGGGGGCCGGCAGAGTAACAACAGAAGCAGCGGTTTTCTCTGCAACCAGTGAGGAGAGCATAGCAGATATAGCATCTAGTTTAGAATCCACATTCTGCAAGTGTATGGCGTGAGTTCCGATGGTCTGTACCTGAAGAAAGACTGCTCTTACTACTTCATTTGGGTCCATGGCCCAAGTATAATGTAATGCTCATGGGATATTTCCCTATCAGACCAAACTTGGCCAGTAGTCTTCTTATCAAGTGGAAGGATAAGGAAATATCCCAGAACAAAGTAAGTATAAGAAATGAGGTAAGCAGTACTCACGGTAGACAGGACAGTCCTTAGTGGCAACAAGAAAAAAGCAATATAGCAGATTAGCAGTTCAGAGGTAAACCAGCAGAATAGTCAGGAACAGGAAGAGGTCAGCAACAAAGGTAATCCAGCAGTTTAGCAGTTCAGGGGTAAACCAGGAGAATGGTCAGAAACAGGCTGAGCTCAGCGACAAAGGTAAACTAGTGGCAGAGTTCAGTAATGATAAAGCAATCCAGCAATTCAAGGGTAAACAGGCAGAGTGGTCAGATAGGCAGAGTTCAGCAATGATAAGGCAATCCAGCAATTTTAAGGGTTAAACAGGCAGAGTGGTCAGACAGGCAGAGTTAAGCAATAATAAGGCAATCCAGCAATTCAAGGGTTAAACAGGCAGAGTGGTCAGACGGGCAGAGTTCAGCAATGATAAGGCAATCCAGCAATTCAAAGGTTAAACAGGCAGAGTGGTCAGACAGGCAGAGTTCAGCAATGATAAGGCAATATAACAATTCAAAGGTAAAACAGGCAGAGTGGTCAGACAGGCAGAGTTTGGTAACAATAAGGTAATCAAAGTAACAGCAGTTCAGAATAATAGCACCCGTGAAAGCACAAGACTAACCTATACTTGGGCAGTGAAGAGAAGTGAATGAGGTACTTAGGTGAGACCTCCCAGGTGAATCCAGAGCGGCATCGGATAATACGGCGTGCGGCGATGACGTCATCGCCATGCGCCTACAACAACCACCGTGACCATGGCAACGGCCATGCTCACGGAGCTGAGAGTCACGCCACGATCATAGCAATGGCTATGATCACGGAGGAGCGGCAGGACATAGATGCCTTCTTTTTCAAATAAAGATAGCAAAAGAACAAACAAACAAAAAATTGATAATAGGAGTAAATTAGAAAGTTGTTTAAAATTGCATGCTCTATCTGAATCATGAAAAAAAATGTGGGTTTAATGTCCCTATAACTGACAGAAAATTAATATACACTAAACTATAGGCAAAAAGAAGTTAAATTGTAGTGAAAACATTTCAGTTTAATTTGTAATTGATGCAAACTGAAATATACACACAAATTTTCAAAGTAGGATCCTAATTTGTTACACAGAAACTGTAAAAGCATAATCAGAATTTGTAAAATCACAATCATAAATAAACTCCTGTATGTAATACAGTGACGTGCAGTCATAGGAGGCAGGTGAGGCAGTGCCTATGTGTGTAATTACACTTTTTTTGTAATAATTTGTAAAAAAAAAAAATATATATATATTTTTTATTTATTTTTTATTATTTTTTGTTTGTATACCCTACCCCCCAACCCCCCGTCACCACTTCAAAGCTGCACTCAAATGCAAAGAAAGTATTTTTTTTTACTCAATACTCATCCATATTGCGCAAGGGAGGTGAGGCTGTGAGCCGTTCAGCTGCCCTCCCTTTGCGCAATATGGATGTCTGAGGATATTTTTCTTATGGGACCTGCAGAGACTGCCACCCAGTGGTTAAGTCTCTTAGTGTGCGGCCCATATTGCTCCCTAGAGGGTGCTCTCTAAACGCCTCTCGGGAGACCAGCCAATTGTGAGTGCTCAGTGACGTCATCGAGGTCTGGACGTCGGGCCGGAAGTCAGAGATTAGACAAGAAGAGACTGAGGCAGCGGCGCATTAACTGACAACTGAACTCACGTGTGGTGTCATGTGTGGTACCGGTGAGTCCCTGTCTCTGGCAGCTGCTGCCCTCGCCGTAGGCTAGCCCTTAACCACATAAGCCCATGCACTGTTGGACGGACCACCATCTTGGCTTGGAGGCTCCAAGTTGGAGTCGGATTATTACTAGTACTACAGTACTACTTGCGCCGTTGCCAGCCAGGCTACTGATTATACCGGACCGGTATTGTGCACTGCAATGCAGCAGTTGAGCTGACTGCTGATCTCATCTTCTTGGCAAGGTAGGTTAAGGTTTTTTTTTTTGTATGGTACTATGGTTATAGACGGTTAGGGACTGTCACTGTGCTGCCTTAGTTCATTCCACCCTGTGCTGTCGGACACACACTTTCAGTCACACTGTCAGCGGTCTGCAAACTCGGAAGAGGATGGAGTGAACAGTGAAGTTCTATGTATTTCAGAGCTCACTAAGATGCTCCTTTGTATTATAAAGCCATAATCTAGGCTATAATTGTCTAAAATTATAGAAATCCTATTTCCTGCATTTGTTTGAAAAAAAAA
Organism: Bombina bombina; assembly: GCF_027579735.1. Taxonomy (NCBI): domain Eukaryota; kingdom Metazoa; phylum Chordata; class Amphibia; order Anura; family Bombinatoridae; genus Bombina; species Bombina bombina. The sequence goes on from NC_069504.1 coordinate 884,289,336, forward strand.
ATCATATTCTTAGACACATGCCATACTTTTAAAACTAATGCAGCAATCTATGCAGGCACATGGCAAATTGTATTACCTAAAAAGTGCTGTGTTGCTATGTGCCTGCATAGATTGCTGCAGTAGTTTTAAAAGTATGGCATGTGTCTAAGAATATGATTTTTTCTTTTTTCAAACAAATACAGGAAATAGGATTTCTATAATTTTAGGCAATTATAGCATAGATTATGGCTTTATAATACAAAGGAGATCTTTTAACCACACTATTCACTAAACAAAGACTGCAAGGAAAACCCCTTTTCCAAATGCTTATTCCTACCCCACACACACTATGTTTATTTAAAGAGAAAGGCAGAGGCATATTTTTTTCTTTGGTAATAGTAACTAATGCAGGGACATGGCACATTTTATTACCTAAAAAGTTCTGTGTTGCTATGTGCATGCATTAGTTACCAAAGAAAAAAATATGCCTCTGCCTTTCTCTTTAAATAAACATATTGTGTGTGTGTGTGTATGTAGGGTAGGAATGTTTAAAATAAGCATTTGGAAAAGGGGGTTTCCTTGCAGTCTTTGTTTAGTGAATATTGTGGTTAAACATCTCCTTTGTATTATAAAGCCATAATCTAGGCTATAATTGCCTAAAATGATATAAACCCTATTTCCTGTATTTGTTTAAGAATATGATTTTTTTTTTAGACACATGCCATACTTTTAAAACTAATGCAGCAATCTATGCAGGCACATAGCAACACGGCACTTTTTAGGTAATAAAATTTGCCATGTCCCTGAATTAGTTACCAAAGAAAAAATATGCCTCTGCCTTTCTCTTTAAATAAACACATAGTTTATGTATGTATGTGTGTGTGTGTGTATGTATGTATGTATGTATGTATGTATGTGTGTGTATGTGTATATATATATATATATATGTATATATATATATATATGTATATGTATGTATATTGTTACAAGGGAGAGCACTCTCACTCAGCATAACGACTGCCAGGGTGCTAGTACAATTAAATACAGCTGAACACAAAACTTGCACACCAGAGACCAGAGAGTGCAAGTTTTGTGTTCATATATATATATATATATATATACACACATATACACATACACACACACGTTTGTTTCTTGGGCATATCAAAGCCAGTGCCTCACCAGCCTCTGACCTCACTGCACGTCACTGATGTAATATAAAATACAAAAATAAAGTGCAAAGTTTAAATGTAATCAAACTTAATCTAAAGTGTAAAGTAATATAAAATACGAAGCACAAAGTGTAAATGCAGCAGAACTGTCATGTCATGCAGTGCTATGTTGCACTTTGCTTGTTTCTCCTTCACATACAGGACCTGATATTCAAAACCTCGCCGTTAGTACAGCAAGGCCCTTAAAAACAATTTGAAACATATATTTGAACTTGAGACATGTTTATGTTGCTATGTAGTGTGCTTTATGTGAAACAGAGACTCCTACATTACAATACAAGGTCTAAAAGAATCCTAAAGATTTTGCATGATTTCTGTCCATGCCAGCAAGGTTTGAATATCAGGCCTACAGAAATGCAAGGGACGCCCCTTGGAGAAGTATAGCAAAATCTGCTTTTTAAGAATTTCACTAGGGATCTCGCAGTGCAGGAGGATTATTTGCATCACATTGGGTATTCCAACTAGACTCCACAGCAGAAAAAGGAACATCGCCTTGTCAAGTGTCTCAGCACTGACTTCTGTTTTTTAACATTGGGAAGTTGAGAAATTTGCTATCTCTTTTAGGGCCTGATGAGCTAAAGCTCTCCTCTCAGGTGAGATGATCCAAATGCAGAGACACAAGACTGAGTGGTGAAACTTTCCTTCTATGGCACCTGGCATGAAAAAGCATAAGTCGGTGCAGAGGTTCAATGCGGAGCATTGAGATTTTTCTGCTGTGGAGTACCTAGTCCCCACCAGTTAGTAACTGGTTACTGAAGACAACCTGAGATAAGGTGTATTTAATAGTTTACTTACACCAGGACTTTGCTACCAAATATTGAAGTGCATACCAAATTATCCATAGTTCAACCAACACTAAAGAGAGTTCGCTTTGAAGATCTTTAGACAGTGTAGCTCACCAACTCTTGAGAAAGTCCCATAGAGGTTTTTGGTGTGGATCAATAATAACTGTTTTGCTTAACATTATAGGATGAAGTCTGGATTACGGCATACCGCTTTACGGTCAGTTCGTGAGAGGGACTGGATGCCACAGAATAAGAGCCTATTGGGGGGGGGGGGGGATCACATACACCGAGAGCCTGCACACGATAGGTGTAACTGCGCTTTGTCTTTCACAATTGAGTAAGTGTATATGGATGAGTGTCATCCTCAATAAAGTGTGTTTTTACCTTGAATCCCATTGCGCCCTGTGTTTTCTTATGTTTTACACTTGTAGATTAGGTGGAGAACGCAACGAACCCCAGTAGAAGGAGCAGCGCCGGAGCTTGGTATTTGCACACTAGAATGTGTGGAAAAATCAGTTGGTTTTAAAGGATGATATCCGCAGCTAAGTAGCCACTCCCCTCATATGAGGAACTGTTTGCAATCAGCACTGTGGTCTCGATATACAGAGTTTATGATCAGATCAGTGACTTTCTTTCATTGTAAAAAAAATTTTATTGCAGCATTTTTATGATTGTTTTTATATATTGCCACTTTGATGATATAGATATTTATCTGTTATGTGTATTTTAAACATTTATATATTTATATTTTTAACCTTATTGAGTCGTTTAGGTTTAGGACCATTAGTAACACAGCTTGTTTAGTTCTTTTTTAATATTCTGTGACAATTTAAGCGGAACTATTCAATAATACCTTGTATTATTTATTCCTCATACATGGTATTTAAAATGTAGGGCGGACCTACTATGCTGCAATCACATCTCTATTTAAAGTAATCATAGGAGATTACCATATCTGCCTTGCAAGTCAAGAAGGGGGTATTGTTGTGAAAAGCAGGATCTTGAGGAACATATGTGTAATAACCAGGACTGGGTTTAAATTGCTAGAACTTTACCACCACCTCCCCCATAAAAGTCTAAGGGAAGTTCTAGGGAAGCCACAAACTCAAAGAAGGCTACAAATTTGTACATATTCAAAAGAAAATTATACCACCTAGTTCCCACAGTACAAATTCTGTAATCTGCACATTCTGATCAATCGTCAGAGCTCTGTTTGTGCATCACAAATGACCGAAAGCAAGCCACCTGAATCAGGGAAAGATGAATATGTGTTGGTATTTAAATTAGATCCTCTAGGGCTATATATTTAGGTAGGATATTTCTTCAAGCTCCCCCTATATAGAGAATTCCAGGTGGCGATGTGGGTCAGCATATTTGCATTGTGATAGTTGAGAATGTTAAGAAAAGCTAATCCACCAGAAATGTATTGCTTTTTTATCACCATATGAAACAAATAACCTCAGCTTGCAGCAGCAAGACATTGAGAATAACTATAGGAAGACAGCTGAATAAATAGGTACGTTCGGGTAAAATATTCATCTTCAGAGCTGCTATGCTTCCCACCCGGGAAATATCGGGGGAACTCCATCTATTGTGCATAGTGAATAAAACAGCAGATAAAAATTAAAATACATTATTGTGTGAGGTCATGAAATAAATATACTCCCAAACATTTCAATAAAGAAACAGACCAATGAAATGAATACCCATGCTCCAATAATATTTAATGTCTCATCAGGGAAATTTAAGATTAAGGTTTGAGTCTTAGCCTAATTACATTTGTAGCAACTTATTTTGCCAGAATAAACTATAAAAAAAAACATGGCAAATGTGTATGGGGATAATAGTAAGATTGTTTACAAACAACACAACTTTATTGCATAGTATCATATAAACAAACTCCTTGAATTTCAAAGCAATCGCCAACGTAGTACAAATAATAAAGAGAACAGAGAACACTCCTGTTGAGTTTCATTAGAGAAAATAACCCACCCACCCTTTGCTCTCTTTAAAAGCTGTAAAAGGACTAGAAATGGAACATGAAGAATACATATGTAATCGACATGGGAAATGGGTAAATTGAGCAGACCACTAAATACAATGCAAAGAGGAAACATTAGAGTGCCAACTTCAGTTACCCACTACAACAAACTAAATCTGCCTAATCTAGAAATTTACGGCTAGATTTAGAGTTTGGCGGTAGCCGTCAAAACCAGCGTTAGAGGCTCCTAACGCTGGTTTTTACCGCCCGCTGGTATTTGGAGTCAGTCATTAAAGGGTCTAACGCTCACTTTGCAGCCGCGACTTTTCCATACCGCAGATCCCCCTACGCCATTTGCGTATCCTATCTTTTCAATGGGATCTTTCTAACGCCGGTATTTAGAGTCTTGGCTGAAGTGAGCGTTAGAAATCTAACGACAAGACTCCAGCCGCAGAAAAAAGTCAGGAGTTAAGAGCTTTCTGGGCTAACGCTGGTTTGTAAAGCTCTTAATTACTGTGCTCTAAAGTACACTAACACCCATAAACTACCTATGTACCCCTAAACCGAGGTCCCCCCACATCGCCGCCACTCTATTAAAAATTTTTAACCCCTAATCTGCCGACCGCACACCGCCGCCACGTACGTTATCCCTATGTACCCCTAATCTGCTGCCCCTAACACCGCCGACCCCTATATTATATTTATTAACCCCTAATCTGCCGCCCCCGCTATTGCTGACCCCTGCATATTATTATTAACCCCTAATCTGCCGCTCCGTACACCGCCGCAACCTACGTTATCCCTATGTACCCCTAATCTGCTGCCCCTAACACCGCCGACCCCTATATTATATTTATTAACCCCTAATCTGCCGCCCCCAACCTACCTACAATAATTAACCCCTAATCTGCCGACCGGATCTCACCGCTACTCTAATAAATGTATTAACCCCTAAAGCTAAGTCTAACCCTAACACTAACACCCCCCTATGTTAAATATAATTTAAATCTAACAAAATAAATTAACTCTTATTAAATAAATTATTCCTATTTAAAGCTAAATACTTACCTGTAAAATAAACCCTAATATAGCTACTATATAAATTATAATTATTTAGGATTAATATTTATTTTACAGGCAACTTTGTAATTATTTTAACCAGGTACAATAGCTATTAAATAGTTAATAACTATTTAATAGCTACCTAGTTAAAATAATTACAAAATTACCTGTAAAATAAATCCTAACCTAAGTTACAATTAAACCTAACACTACACTATCAATAAATTAATTAAATAAAATACCTACAATTATCTACAATTAACCTAACACTACACTATCAATAAATTAATTAAATACAATTCCTACAAATAAATACAATTAAATAAACTAGCTAAAGTACAAAAAATAAAAAAGAACTAAGTTACAAAAAATAAAAAAATATTTACAAACATTAGAAAAATATTACAACAATTTTAAACTAATTACACCTACTCTAAGCCCCCTAATAAAATAACAAAGACCCCCAAAATAAAAAAATGCCCTACCCTATTCTAAAATTAAAATAGAAAAGCTCTTTTACCTTACCAGCCCTGAAAAGGGCCCTTTGCGGGGCATGCCCCAAAGAATTCAGCTCTTTTGCCTGTAAAAAAAAACATACAATACCCCCCCCCCAACATTACAACCCACCACCCACATACCCCTAATCTAACCCAAACCCCCCTTAAATAAACCTAACACTAAGCCCCTGAAGATCTCCCTACCTTGTCTTCACCACGCCGGGTTCACCGATCGATCCAGAAGAGCCTCCGATGTCTTGATCCAAGCCCAAGCGGGGGGCTGAAGATGTCCATGATCCGGCTGAAGTCTTGATCCAAGCGGGGGGCTGAAGAATCCTATCAGCCAATCGGAATTTGAGGGACGCCATCTTGGATGACGTCCCTTAAAGGAACCGCCATTCGTTGGGAAGTCGTCGGTGAAGATGGATGTTCCGCGTCGGCGGGATGAACTACATGGATCCGGAAGAAAGAAGATTGAAGATGCCGCTTGATAGAAGACTTCAGTCGGATCATGGACCTCTTCAGCTCCCGCTTGGATCAAGACTTCAGCTGGATCATGGACATCTTCAGCCCCCCGCTTGGATCAAGACTTCAGCCGGATCATGGACATCTTCAGCCCCCCGCTTGGGCTTGGATCAAGACATCGGAGGCTCTTCTGGATCGATCGGTGAACCCGGCGTGGTGAAGATAAGGTAGGGAGATCTTCAGGGGCTTACTGTTAGGTTTATTTAAGGGGGGTTTGGGTTAGATTAGGGGTATGTGGGTGGTGGTTTGTAATGTTGGGGGGGGGGTATTGTATGTTTTTTTTTACAGGCAAAAGAGCTGAATTCTTTGGGGCATGCCCCGCAAAGGGCCCTTTTCAGGGCTGGTAAGGTAAAAGAGCTTTTCTATTTTAATTTTAGAATAGGGTAGGGCATTTTTTTATTTTGGGGGTCTTTGTTATTTTATTAGGGGGCTTAGAGTAGGTGTAATTAGTTTAAAATTGTTGTAATATTTTTCTAATGTTTGTAAATATTTTTTTATTTTTTGTAACTTCGTTCTTTTTTTTTTTTGTACTTTAGTTAGTTTATTTCATTGTATTTATTTGTAGGTATTGTATTTAATTTATTTATTGATAGTGTAGTGTTAGGTTTAATTGTAACTTAGGTTAGGATTTATTTTACATGTAATTTTGTAATTATTTTAACTAGGTAGCTATTAAATAGTTATTAACTATTTAATAGCTATTGTACCTGGTTAAAATAATTACAAAGTTGCCTGTAAAATAAATATTAATCCTAAAATAGCTACAATATAATTATAATTTATATTGTAGCTATATTAGGGTTTATTTTACAGGTAAGTATTTAGCTTTAAATAGGAATAATTTAATTAATAAGAGTTAATTTATTTCATTAGATTTAAATTATATTTAATTTAGGGGGGTGTTAGTGTTAGGGTTAGACTTAGCTTTAGGGGTTAATACATTTATTAGAGTAGCGGTGAGATCCGGTCGGCAGATTAGGGGTTAATTATTGTAGGTAGGTGGAGGCGACGTTGGAGGCGGCAGATTAGGGGTTAATAAATATAATATAGGGGTCGGCGGTGTTAGGGGCAGCAGATTAGGGGTACATAGGTATAATGTAGGTTGCGGCGGTGTACGGAGCGGCAGATTAGGGGTTAATAATAATATGCAGGGGTCAGCGATAGCGGGGGCGGCAGATTAGGGGTTAATAAGTGTAAGGTTAGGGGTGTTTAGACTCGGGGTTCATGTTAGGGTGTTAGGTGCAGACTTAAGAAGTGTTTCCCCATAGGAAACAATGGGGCTGTGTTAGGAGCTTAACGCTGCTTTTTTGCAGGTGTTAGGTTTTTTTTCAGCTCAAACAGCCCCATTGTTTCCTATGGGGGAATCATGCACGAGCACGTTTTTGAAGCTGGCCGCGTCCATAAGCACCGCTGGTATCGAGAGTTGCAGTTGCGGTAAATATGCTCTACGCTTCCTTTTTTGGAGCCTAACACAGCCATTCTGTGAACTCTAAATACCAGCGGTATTTAAAAGGTGCGGGGGGGAAAAAGCATGCGTAGCTAACGCACCCCTTTGGCCGCAGAACTCTAAATCTAGCCGTTAGTAAACATATGTTGAAGATTTCTGCATAGTATTTATTATATAGTGTACCGTCACCCTGCTGTTTGGAAGAGAGTGCAACTCTTAATTTCAAAGTAGCACTGGTAGTTGAGATAGGATAAGTTGTTAACAATTCTCTTCCTTGCTCTATAGAAGAAATAGTATTTGTAACAAAATATTTACAGGGAGCTCCCATCTGTATTGACTATTAGAGGCATATTTAACAAATGTCTGTCGGACCTGATCCGACACTGCGGATCAGGTTCGACAGACAACACTGGATGCGGAGAGCAATACGCTCTCCGTATTCAGCATTGCACCAGCAGCTCTTGTGAGCTGCTGGTGCAATGCTGCCCCCTGCAGACTCAGGGAGTGTCAATCAACCTGATCGTACTCAATCGGTTTGAATTCTGGTGATTCCTGTCCGCCTCATCAGAGCAGGCGGACAGGGTTATGGAGCAGCGGTCTTTTTGACCGCTGCTTCATAACTGCTGTTTCTGGCGAGCCTGAAGGCTCTCAAGCTCCATAAATGGGCCTCTAAGTATCTCAGAGTATTTAATTTAGGTCTTTAAAGGGACAGTCTAGCAAAAATTAAACCTTCATGATACAGATGAGACATGCAATTAAAAACAACTTTCCAATTTACTTTTATCCGTAAATCTGATTTGTTCTTTTGGAATTCACAATAAACCCCCAAGCTAACCCCTAAACTGCCACAACACAATTGCAATCAACCCCTTAATCTATTAACTCTTAGAACACCACAACCCCCAAATAAACCCACTACACCACTTAACACCTAAACCACCACAAACCCCCATTGTAAATGGCTGTTATGGGGTTAATTAGTGTAGGGGGGTTATTGTGATGGGGTTGTGGCAGCTTTGGGGTTAAATAGTGTAGAGGGTTTATTGTGATTAGGTTTGTTTTGTTTAGGGGTTAATAGAGTAGGGGGTTTATTCAGATGGAAATTTGGGCTAGTTCAGAGGTTAAGTTGTGTAAGGGGATTGTAGGAATCAAATAGTTTAGGGGTTAAATAGTGTAGGTAGGTTTTTTTTTATTGTTTTAATGGCATTTAATTTGTTTGAATAATTTTCATTAACAAACAAATATGTGTTAACAAAATGCTTCTGAAATTAATGAAATGTCAAATGAAAGTCGGACCAACCGAAAGGGTTTAAATTTCATAACGAACAATAAGTCTGAACCAAAATTTTGTCTGATGCACATCTATACAATATATTAGACAAGTGCGCCAGTGAAAATTTGGTTAGTTTAATTTTCAATTAGTTAAAAAATTATTTCGTTTCGGCAAATTAGTTTAAAAAAAAAAATTATTTCGGCAAATTAGTTCCGTCCCGTTAAATCGGTTTCGGATCCGTTTTGTTTGTTCGGATCCATTCTTATTTCATATGCATTATTCTATGCGGAACTAAGTTATAGAATAATGCATATGAATAAAGAATAGATCCGAAAAATGAAAGGATCCGAAAAAACGATTTAATTTTACGTAACTAATGTGCCAGCGAATGCCGAAACAAAATTATGTAAAACCGCCGCTGCCGCCACTAAATAAAGCTATTAACCCCTAAAGCGACGTCCCCCCACTTCGCCAACACTACCTAAACCTATTAACCCCTAAACCTCCATTCCCAAACATCGCCAACACTAACTAAATCACTAAATAAAGTATTATCCCCTAAACCGCCGTACCCCTACATCGCTGAAACTAACTAAATCACTGAATAAAGTTATTAACCCCTAAAGCACCGTTCCCTGACATTGCCGACACAAACTAAACCTATTAACCCTTAAACCACACACCCCACATCACCAACACTACCTAAACCTATTAACCCCTAAACCGACATTGCTGACACTAACTAACCCTATTAACCCATAAACCGAACCCCCCACATCGCAACAATCTAAATTAAACTACATTAACCCCTAAACATAACCCCCCTAAAAAAAAAACAGACAGATAGCCTTAGCATGCTAATGCACTTTGGCTGAGCTCTGTAGCAACCTGAGGGTTGCAGGTTTGATCCCTGGCAAGGTCCACTCAGTCTTTCAACCTTCTAAAGTTGATAAAATGAGCAGTGCATTGAGACCCTAATGGGTGATTAGCCGCACTTTACAAGAACCCAATACATACAATACATAACATAATTGAAATAGAGCTAATTTAATGTTACAGTTACTAATTAAAAACAAACCTGTGAAATAAAAATAAAACCTGAGCTAGCTACAATATAACTGATAAGTTATATTGTAGCTAGCTTAGGTTTTTATTTCACAGGTACGTTTGTATTTATTTTAACTAGGTAGACTAGTTAGTAAATAGTTATTAACTATTTACTAACTACCTAGTTAGAATAAATACAAACTTACCTGTGAAATAAAAGTAAAACCTAAGCTGTCTTACACTAAAACCTAACATTACAAAAAAAAAAAAAATTACAAAAATAAAGAACTCTAAAATTACAAAAAAAAACTACTATTACAAAAAATAACAAAATTATCCAAAACTATAAAATTAGTCCTATTCTAATACCCCGTTTAAAAAAAAAAACAAAAACACCCAAAAACCCTAATCTATAATAAACTACCAAGGGCCCTTAAAAGGTCATTTGTATGGACATTGCCCTAAAGTTAACAGCTCTTTTGCTACAAAATATAAACAAACACCCCCTAACATTGCAAACTCCCACCCACCCCAAACCCACAAAATAAAAAAAAACCTAACTAATAAAACCTAATCTACCCATTGCCCTTTTCAGGGCAATAGGTAGATTAGGTTTACCAACTTTATTTTTATGTTGTGGGTTTGGGGGGTGGGGTTTGTATACTGTTAGTGGGTGTTTGATTTTCTTTTTTAGCAAAAGAGCTGTTAACATTAGGGCAATGCCCTACAAAAGGCCCTCTTAAGGGCCTACAAAAGGCCATTTAAAGGGCCCTTGGTAGTTTATTATAGATTAGGCTTTTTTTTATTTTGGCAGGTTTTTTTTGTTTTGTTTTTTTAAACGGGGTATTAGAATAGGAATAATTTTTATTGTTTTGGATAATTTCGTTTGTTATTTTTTGTAATCGTAGTTTTTTTTATTTTTTGTACTTTTAGTGTTTTTTATTTTTGTAATGTTAGTTTTTTTTTGTAATGTTAGGTTTTAATGAAAGGCAGCTCAGGTTTTACTTTTATTTAACAGGTAAGTTTGTATTTGTTTTAACTACAATTTTAACTAAAATAAATACAAACTTGCCTGTAAAATAAAAATAAAACCTAAGATAGCTACAATATATCTATTAGTTATATTGTAGCTAGTTTAGGTTTGTTTTATTTCTCAGGTAAGTTTGTATTTAGTTTTAAATATTATTTAGTTAATAATTGTAACTTTAATTTAGCTCTATTTTAATTATGTTAAAGTTAGGGGGTGTTAGGTTTAGGTTTAGGGCTTAATATAGTTTAATTCCATACGTGACGTTTCGGGACCACTCAGGCCCCTTTCTCACACAAGACCAAGGAAGGGGACTGAGTGGTCCCGAAAACATCACGTATGGAATAAAAGACACGTTTTTTTGCTGAAGACCAATGAGTGCTTATTGTTTTTTTTTTTGGTTTATCTATATTTAAAGCACCCTGGCAGTTTCCCCATTCTTAGTGAGAGTTTACACATTTGGGATTACTGCTGTATATATATCTGTATATATTCATATAGATCAGGGGCATAGTACGGCCTAGGCCAACAAGGTCCATTCCTAGGGTGGCATATGTGTCTGGGGGGGGGTGACACTTTTTGACATCACACCTATGGCTTCCCCCACTTACCAAGGTGGCCTGCCATTTTCTGTGTACCTAAGTGTCTCCCATCAATATCACATGCCATGCGATTGTGCTAATGTGCAGCCTCCCTTTCTGCAACCCTAGCTGCTGTCTGCTGTGTGGGGGGAGGGGACCACAGTTAAGAGGAGCCCTACACAATGCCATTGTTAGGGGGCTAACTGTGGCTATATAGATAGATAGATAAATAGATAGATATGAGAGGAATTCCTGAGGTGTGGTACTTCTGACAAGGGAGGAGGGACGGCCAGGACCGGTTGTCCGCAAACAGGGGCTGCAAGAGGCAAGGTGGCCATTGAAATAAAGACACCTTTAAATACTTAATCTGTGATTATATCCCATTTAGGGCCAGATTACAAGTGGAGCATTATTTAATGCTTTTGCGTGAGCGTTTACTGCCCGTGTCGGGAAGCACTCGTATTACAAGTTAAAAGTAAACCGTTTTCGCTCACGCGCTAACTTGATGAGTGTATAAAGCTGAACTTAGAATATCGTGCACGTGAAAATCTATTCCCCCATAGATGTCAATGGAGCAAAAAATAGGAAAAAAACTAACATCCTACTCATGCGCAAACACAATTACATATTCTCAAGTGCAATGTTCTTCACATAGCAGAATATTTTCTATATAAATACATATTTCTCTATATATCTGATAGTATTTTGGTACAATATATATCTATACCTGTGTATATATATAATTATATATAGGTATAGATCAGTGACGTGCGGTGAGGTCAGAGGCTGGTGAGGCACTAGATATGATATGCCAGAGAAACACATATACCGCGGGCCGCAAGTACCCGCAACAGGACAGGTTTTCATTATAGCTGAACCAGTGCACAGGTGAAATAATCAGCTGATAGGTGAGAGCAAGTTAGTAACCACTGTGTTACTGATCAGCTAATTACTTCTCCGGTGCACTGATTCATCTAAAATGAAAACCTGGCCTGTTGGGGGTACTTGATCACCATGGTTGAGAAACACTCATCTAAATCACCAGCTCATCTGAAATGTGTTGATTATCTGGAGAATAAAGCACACATACTCTGCTCACTGACTCACACACTACACACACTCTGCTCACATACACACTCACACAATTCTGTGGCACAGTGCCAGTTACTAAGCAATTAGAATGATACACAATCTCTTCTCTACTCACTACTGTATTGTAAAAATAGAAATAATTTACCATACAAATTTTACACAAAGACCAAGTTATCAATACTGCCAACACAGCTGCTGCAATAGGGTGCTCAAGAAATGCATGTGCACATCCCACTTAGGTATGCTCTTCAACAAAGGATACCAAAAGAATGAAGTACATAGTAAAAGTAAAATAGAAAGGTTTTTTTTGTTTTGTTAGTGCAATTTCTATCTGAATGATGGAAGTTTAATTATGACTGTCATGTTCCTTTCAAAAACTAATTTGATTTGCTGACATGGGGCCAGTAACAGTTAATGCTAATTCTCAAAATATAATTAACTAGAAAAGTCTATTAAAATAACATGCACTACCTCAATCATGAAAGTTTAATTTTGAATGTCCTGTCCCTTTGACTATGTGTTTAACCATTTACTGTACAGTGGCATTATTTCTCAAAACATTTAACAACTGCAATCATTATTACATATATTTTTTTTAAATGACTCAGATGAGAATTCATTATCTCTTTTTACATCATGTCATGAACCAAAAAGGGAGACTTTCCAAACACAGCCCCAAACAGTCACTGGGAATTAATTCAAATATGGCACTCATCTGGTCAGCATTTGCTTTGCCAACTCTTCTGAAAGTCAGTTACATAAAACACTACGATTTGTAAAGTTTACAACCTAGCCATTTCTCATAGCCTGTCATGGCCCTGAGCAGAGCTACAGGATACCCAACTGCAAGTGGATTGTTTGCATTACACTATTCAGACAGGGTTAAACATAATTACAACACTGATACATGTTCCATAAATCATATCTGAAATCTTAAATGTGTATCAGGGAGTGAAGAAAAATAATTTGATCTTAAATTATACACAAAATGTTCTCTTTAAGCCTTTACCATAGCAAACGTCTTTCCCATATACCATGTACAGAAACAGATTTCCACTTGTTAAACAAATTAATTAGAGGAAGGGCAATCAGGTAAAATATTTACTATTTATAGATATGAAAAATCATATTAGAGGAAAATGTCATTTACTCTAGAAATAATTGGTTGTGCAATTCTCCTTGTTAATCCAGAGGGCAGGCAATAAGTTACAGGCTACTTGTCATGAGCGCTTCCGTTCATCGCCGTGTCGCCGCGGCTCCCGGAACTCCTCTGTGTCTCTGACGTCATGTTGCTTAGCAACATGACGCTTTCTCTCACACCCCTCTGATGACGGTTACGCTCCTGCCCTTTAAATCTCGGCGGGAGATCTGAATCTGGGCCCGTTTGTTTGTTTCCCTGGATTGTGAGTACCATATCAGTTTTATTCTTCTGTGTACCGACTTCTGCCTGCCTGACCAAGCCTCTTGCCTAATCCCTACTTGCTGATATTTGGACATTGACTTCTGCCTGCCTGACCTTGCCTGTAGCTATTACCCTTTTGCTGACACTTGGATGCCGACTTCTGCTTGCCTGACCCTGTCTTTTGCCTATACCTTTTGCTGATATTTGGATGCCGACTTCTGCCTGCCTGACCTTGCTTTGGCCTTTACCTTTAAACCTATTCTTTGTTAAACAAGACCTGCTTAAAGGGACATTTTACTTTTACAAACTGCAAAAGAGAACTTTGCCTTTCTGTTTGTTATACACCTGCTTAAAAGGGACATTTACTTTTACAAGCTGCAAAAGAGAACTTTGCCTTTCTGTTTGTTATACACCTGCTTAAAAGGGACATTTACTTTTACAAGCTGCAAAAGAGAACTTTGCCTTTCTGTTTGTTATAAACCTGCTTAAAGGGACATTATACTTTTACAAGCTGCAAAAGAGAACTTTTCCTTTGTTTTACAAGCCTGCTAAAGAGGACCTTTTTCAGAAGCTTCAAAGTAAGAGCATTTCCTTTTTGTTCTTTGTACTACTTAAAGGGACGTTTTATCCTTTGTGGCTTTCCTGCATTCTGGAACAATATTCATTTTTGTTATCTTCTAATCTGCTTCCTGAGTGGGTCACGTCCTGGATATTTCTCAGTGTGCTAGCGTGTGCTTTCAATTCACGCTAGCAGTTGGGTTACATCCCGGATTGATTCCAGAGCGGCTGACATTACAAACGGGCCATAAAAATGGACCCCACTGAATTATCCATGGCCGTGGCTCACCAGGGACAGCTCTTGGGTTCTCATGCCACTCACTTGCAGTCTCTGGACACTAAACTTGATCAAATTACTGCTCTATTACAAAATTTGGTTGCTACCGCACCTCCCAATCCTAATCCCAATCCAAATCCGATTGAGGCATTACCTCCTCCGATTCCTAACAATCAGTCTCAGGTACAACTAAGTCCCAGGATTCCTCTTCCGGATAAATATGATGGGAATCCTGAAGAATGTAGAGGCTTTTTGAATCAATGCCGTCTTCATTTCCGAAATAGCCCTACTCTCTTTGCTACTGCCTCTTCTAGAATCACGTTTCTTATTTCCTTAATGAAAGGAAAAGCCTTGGCTTGGGTGTCACCTTTGCTAGAAAAGAATGATCCTATACTGTTGGATGTTGATACATTTCTATCTACATTCTCAAACGTATTCGATAAACCTGGAAGGTCATCCGCTGCTGAAGCAACTCTCCTGGATTTACGTCAAGGAAATCAACCAGTCTCTCAATATGCAATTGAGTTCCGCACCCTTGCCTCTGAAACCACTTGGAATCAGGGAGCACTCAGAGCCGCTTTCCGTAAAGGACTTTCTGAGCGTCTCAAGGATGAATTGGTGTATCGTGAACTTCCAGAGTCCTTAGAAGCCTTAATAAATCTCTGTATCTGTCTCGACGCCAGGTTTCGTGAACGCCAACAAGAAAAGGATAGAACACAGAGGACTGCCACTCGAACTCCTTTTCGTTTAGCTCCTCGTTTTTCTAGTCCAGTCACTCCAGCCTCTCCTACTACTGATCAGGCTGAACCCATGGAAGTAGGAAGTATAAAATTAACTGAGACTGAACGCTTAAGAAGACGGACTCTTGGCTTATGTCTGTACTGTGGCCTTAAAGGACATTTATTAAGGGATTGTCCTACTAGGCCAGTAAAAGCCAGGGCTTAACTCTAGTCCAGGGAACTGAGTTAAGCCAAAATAGTGGTCATTCCCTATACAAGAAACTCTTTGTTCCGGTAACTCTTCTAATTGGACAAAAGAAGATCTATACCCAAGCCCTAATTGATTCTGGTGCTGGAGGTGTGTTCATTGACTCTACATTTGTTTCTACTCATTCTATACCCTTACTAAAGAAGGAGTATTCCATTTCAGTCTCTACGGTCAGTGGAGATCCTTTGGGTTCTGGATACATTCAGTTTTCTACTCAACCCTTAATCCTCACTGTAGGAATACTTCATTCTGAGACAATTTGTTTCGATGTCATTCCCACTCCGCAATTTCCCATTATCTTGGGATTACCCTGGCTCCAGATTCACAATCCCATTTTTTCTTGGACTTTCGGTGAACTCACTTCCTGGGGATCTACATGCCAGACTAAATGTCTTCAAGAGATTACTAAGTTACCACTCACTATTGCTCTCACAGTTGAAACTCCGGAATCCTTACCTATGCATTACCATGACTTTGTGGATGTCTTCTCCAAAAAAGAAGCGGAACGTCTTCCTCCTCATCGCCCTTTTGATTGTCCCATTGACCTCCTTCCTGGGGCTGCCTATCCTCGAGGCAAAACATATCCACTTTCTAAACCAGAAAACATGGCTCTGGAAGAATATATAAAAGACAATCTGGCTAGAGGATTTATTCGACCCTCCTCTTCCCCTGTAGGGGCTGGTTTCTTTTTTGTGGGAAAAAAGGATGGCGGATTAAGACCCTGTATTGATTATCGTGGATTGAATCAGATTACCATCAAGAACAGTTATCCTCTGCCCCTTATTCCTGAACTTTTTACTTATCTTCAGGGAGCCACCATTTTCACCAAACTCGACCTACGTGGTGCATACAACTTGATCCGTATACGCAAAGGAGATGAGTGGAAGACTGCCTTTAACACTCGATTTGGGCATTATGAATATTTGGTCATGCCCTTTGGGCTATGCAATGCTCCGGCGGTTTTCCAGCATTTTGTAAATGAGATCTTTCGTGATTTTTTGAATATTTTTGTTATCATATACCTGGACGACATCTTAATTTTTTCTCAGAACCACCAAGATCATGTGCACCACGTCAAGAAAGTACTTCAACGTCTAAGAGAATTCCATCTGTTTGCTAAACTGGAGAAATGTTCTTTCCATCAAAAATCCATACCCTTTCTGGGTTATGTAATATCGGCATCTGGATTCGAAATGGACCCTACTAAACTTTCTGCCATTTTGGATTGGCCTAGACCTGATTCTTTGAAGGCTTTACAACGTTTCCTAGGCTTCGCCAATTATTACAGAAAGTTCATCAAGAATTTTGCTACTATTACTTCTCCTCTTACTTCTCTCACAAGAAAAGGACAAAACTGTAAAGTATGGCCGTCTGAGGCTATAGAAGCTTTTGAATCTCTCAAAGAAGCTTTTTCCTCAGCTCCTATCCTTCGTCATCCAAATCCTGAGTTTCAATTTATTCTGGAGGTGGATGCTTCCTCTGTTGCTGCTGGAGCGGTTCTGTCTCAACGAATACCAGAGACTGGAAGGATTCATCCTGTTGCTTTTTTCTCTAAAAAATTCACTCCTTCCGAATTTAACTATGACGTAGGGAATAAAGAGTTGCTTGCCATCAAGATGGCATTGGATGAATGGAGACATTGGCTGGAAGGTACTTCTTTGCCATTTACTATACTTACTGATCATAAGAACCTTCTGTATCTCCAAACAGCCAAACGACTAAATTCCAGGCAAGCACGCTGGTCCTTATTCTTCTCTCGGTTTCACTATAATTTGTCTTACATACCTGGTTCAAAAAATATTAAAGCAGACGCACTTTCCAGACAATTTCAAGATACCTCAGTTCCTGAGTCTGGTACCATTCTCCAACCTCATGAAGTCATTGCCCAGTTAACAACTTCTTGGTTACAAGAATTACAGTCCGCTCAAGAGCGTCTTCCTTTGTCCTGTAAACCTCCCAATGGTTTACTCTTTGTTCCTGAACGCCTTCGTTCCAAGATTTTATTTTGGGCTCATGATAGTCCCCTTTCTGGACATCCTGGCATCAGTATTACCACTCGAAACCTCAAACAACATGTCTGGTGGCCTACACTCTCTCAAGATGTGAAGGATTACGTCTCAGTATGCACACAATGTGCCATGAACAAAACTCCACGCCAACTTCCTTCAGGATTACTCCAACCATTGCCTATACCTCACCAGCCTTGGACTCATGTATCCATGGACTTTATTACCGATCTTCCCTTGTCCACTGGGAACAATACTATCTGGGTGGTGGTCGACAGGTTCACTAAGACGGCTCATTTTGTACCCTTGCCAGGATTACCATCTGCCAAAAGACTCTCTGAACTTTTTATTCTACATATTGTAAGAATCCATGGATTTCCTCTTGATATTGTTTCAGATAGAGGGGTACAATTCGTTTCTCGATTTTGGAGGTCACTTTGTAAACATTTTGGTA
Organism: Bombina bombina; assembly: GCF_027579735.1. NCBI lineage: Eukaryota > Metazoa > Chordata > Amphibia > Anura > Bombinatoridae > Bombina > Bombina bombina. Next base: position 884,307,548 of record NC_069504.1, read on the forward strand.
CTACTATATCTCTCTCTACTTCTCACCACCCACAATCGAATGGTCAGACTGAAAGAGTAAACCAGTGTCTTGAAACATATCTTAGACATTATGTGGATCATTATCATTCTAACTGGACTTCTTACCTTCCTTTGGCTGAATTGGCCCATAATGCCCGGTACAATTCCTCCCTTCAGACTTCTCCTTTTCATGCAGCTTACGGATATCAGCCTAGGACGTTCCCTTTGCATACTTCCTCCACAGTGAATCCTGCTTCTGATCTTACAGCCCGAAGATTAACTCGACATTGGCAGAAGATACATCGTATTCTTTCTGTAACTTCTAGACGTTACAAGTTCTTTTCGGATCTTCGACGGAAAAAGGCTCCCAAATATCGCCCTGGTGATAAAGTTTGGATTTCCTCTCAATTTCTTCGCCTGAAACAACCTTCTAACAAATTGGGACCACGATATGTGGGTCCTTTCCGAATACTGGGTCAGGTATGTTCCACTGCTTATCGGGTAGCTTTACCCAAGTCTCTCAAAGTCCATCCGGTATTCCATGTTTCTCTTTTAAAACCTGTGATGATTAACAGGTATTCTAAGCCTTTTTCTAAACCTCCACCGTTATTGGTGCATGGACATCCTGAGTTTGAGATCAGCCATATTCTAGATTCCAAATTGCGGGGCAAGAAATTGTATTATCTCATTCATTGGAAGGGTTATCCAGTCACGGAACGTTCTTGGGAACCTGCTCATCAAGTAAATGCTCCAATATTGGTCAAGACCTTCCACAAGACTCATCCTGATAGACCTGGTCCTGTCCCCCGGAGGGGCCCTTGAGGAGGGGGTGCTGTCATGAGCGCTTCCGTTCATCGCCGTGTCGCCGCGGCTCCCGGAACTCCTCTGTGTCTCTGACGTCATGTTGCTTAGCAACATGACGCTTTCTCTCACACCCCTCTGATGACGGTTACGCTCCTGCCCTTTAAATCTCGGCGGGAGATCTGAATCTGGGCCCGTTTGTTTGTTTCCCTGGATTGTGAGTACCATATCAGTTTTATTCTTCTGTGTACCGACTTCTGCCTGCCTGACCAAGCCTCTTGCCTAATCCCTACTTGCTGATATTTGGACATTGACTTCTGCCTGCCTGACCTTGCCTGTAGCTATTACCCTTTTGCTGACACTTGGATGCCGACTTCTGCTTGCCTGACCCTGTCTTTTGCCTATACCTTTTGCTGATATTTGGATGCCGACTTCTGCCTGCCTGACCTTGCTTTGGCCTTTACCTTTAAACCTATTCTTTGTTAAACAAGACCTGCTTAAAGGGACATTTTACTTTTACAAACTGCAAAAGAGAACTTTGCCTTTCTGTTTGTTATACACCTGCTTAAAAGGGACATTTACTTTTACAAGCTGCAAAAGAGAACTTTGCCTTTCTGTTTGTTATACACCTGCTTAAAAGGGACATTTACTTTTACAAGCTGCAAAAGAGAACTTTGCCTTTCTGTTTGTTATAAACCTGCTTAAAGGGACATTATACTTTTACAAGCTGCAAAAGAGAACTTTTCCTTTGTTTTACAAGCCTGCTAAAGAGGACCTTTTTCAGAAGCTTCAAAGTAAGAGCATTTCCTTTTTGTTCTTTGTACTACTTAAAGGGACGTTTTATCCTTTGTGGCTTTCCTGCATTCTGGAACAATATTCATTTTTGTTATCTTCTAATCTGCTTCCTGAGTGGGTCACGTCCTGGATATTTCTCAGTGTGCTAGCGTGTGCTTTCAATTCACGCTAGCAGTTGGGTTACATCCCGGATTGATTCCAGAGCGGCTGACACTACTTATACATAGCGCTGCAATGGTAGGCACACTAATAAAATATAGAGAAACTCATATAAGTTATTAAAATGTAGTGTATGATAAGCATGTGTACAACATTATTCTGATTGCTGTAAAAGGTATAACACTTCAGTGCGGCAATCATTCACCTAAGCAAGCAGGCTAAATATTCATGACAAAACTTCTGATATGAACTGGACTAACATAAGTCATTGCATGCAATACAAAAAAGCATATAACACTATACTATAACCATAAAGGAGACCTGTATGTAGGGGGCCAGCTAGGTTGGTAAAGCAGGAGGAACAGATCTATCATACAGTTAGACAGAGGAGAGAGATCAAATATCACAATTCTAAGAGACAAGTCTGCCAACCTGTCCCAAATTCTAGGCACGCAGAAGAGGTGGGCTATGCACCATGCATAATAAAAGTGTGTCCAACATTTACCCTTTGCCTTTATGCCAGAATACCATGTCCTCACTGTAGTATTATAAGTATAATTATTAGATACTATTAGTAGTTTTAACCTAACCAGTCACTGGTTAGGTTAACTACTAATAGTATCTAATACTACTACTAAAAAATTTAAACTAACTTAGTGGTCACACAGTCTGGCTTAAATCATGGCTTCCTTCCTCCTTATCCTTACCTGATGATAAGAAGATTCAATCCGGTCGGGTCGTCGTCGGTCAGTCCTGACTCTCTCTCCTCCTGAGTCCTGCTCCTCCAGGCACTGCACTCTGCAGCAACTCCAAGTCCTGTCCTGACTCCTCAGTGGACCCACTGGACCGTGACCGTCGGTGACAGAAGTTAGTGGTCGGACGGCGGCACGCACATTAGCACAAGAGCAGCTCCCTCCACTGACACTGCTGAGTCTTCCCGCCACTGTGTCAGAGCGGCGCGCGCAACGCGGTGACACGTCAAACTGGTCACATGGCCCCACATCTGTCAATCAGCAGCCCAGCAGGCACGCCTCCCCGAAGTGCTGCTGGAGCTGTGATTGGCTGAAATTACATAGCTCATCATGGAGGCGGTTTTGAGAACCGCCTCCATTGGAGCTTGTAGCAGGCCCTTTAGAGTCACCAGTGGGTGGCGCATCTCCAGATCCATTGTTGCGCAATTAATGGAGGGCAGCGGACCGGCTCACTGCCTCCTAATTGCGCAACAATGGAAATGGATAGAGAAGAAGATAGAGAATATTTTGCGCATGCGCAAAGCGCTAGTACCAAAGCGCTAGTATACTAAGTATGTACCGTAACACAAATATCGCCATGGGGGGGGGGGGTAGGTACCCTTGGGCAAAGGTGGGCGTGGCCAAAATTGTGAATAAATAATAAACACTTTTTTTTAATTTTAATAAATTCGAATTAAATTCTTTTTTTCCCTCATTGGACAGGGTAGGCACTGCCTACCCTGCCTCCTATTACTGCACGTCACTGGTATAGATATATACAGATATATATATATATAGGAATATCTATTTAGAAATACTTAGAACATATTCTTCTATGTGCAGAACATTGGAAGGTTAAATATTTACAGTGAATGCACAGTATAACACTTTATTAAAAATGAATATTGCATAATTATGATTTTACATATTTTCCTCTACTCAATGGCAAAGGGCTCCAATGCACTTCTGTATATGTCTATATGCATGTACATATGTATTTATGTGTTTATATGTGTATATTTGTCATTAAGTACATATATGCACATATAAAAACATATGTGAGTGCTTTTCTTTTTTTGTTTGTAAAGTGTGTCTTTCATCTGCTTTATTCAGCTGCATACATCCAACATTTAGGGTTTTGTATTTTTGTATATTATGGGGTAGATTTATTATATCTCGGACAGACATGATCTGCTGTAGCGGATCATGTCCGCCCAACATCGCTAAATGGTGACAGCATACACTGTCGGCATTTAACATTGCATAAGCATCACTGGTGAAATGCTTGTGCAATGCCACCCCCTAGCAGGGGGTGTTAATCATCCCGATCGGTGGGTGAGCAGCGGTCTTATGACTGCTGCTTCTTAACTTTTGTTTGTGAAGGCTCGCGCGGAAACAAATGCATTCGCAGCTTAGTAAATCGGCCCCTATACCTTTACCTTGGGGAACTAACTGATGACCCCTGTCACAGATACCAGACGGCTAAGGCTATCCCCCACCCCCCTACAACCTCACCCCTGTTGTTGCTCAGTGGTTTTGGTGTTGTTTCTCAGTGGTTTTGGGCTCCTCAGAGCAACCACCATCTCTGGAAGCTGTTTGCTTTGTTTTGGCTTGTTTTGTCTTTAGAGAAGAGATGGTTTATGACCAGGAAAACCCTCCTAGGCTGGCCAGGCTCCTGGAACTCCTGGTCGGCCACCTCACAACGGACACCTGCCTAACCCCTCTCAGGCTGGCCAGGCTCCTGGAACTCCCGGTCAGCCACAGGACAGCAGAACACCCGCTAACTTTAACCCAGGTGGCTCCAGCAACCATGTGCCCCAGAGCTCCACTCTTTTGGGGATTAGTAGGCCCTGGGGAGTACAAGGGGTGGGGGAATTGCCGGAGGGGAGCTCCTTTGGGAACTGGGGGTTTTGGACACCCCTAACCCCGTAACTTCAACGGATTGTAACTCCCGTCCCCAGTAACGAATCATGCTGATTTTTGGACTGTGAAATCTGGAAGTGCCGCCGCTCCACCGGGATCTTCCCGAAACCGCCACCCGTAAGTATTGAGATTACGTGGGACTGTGGCTCCTATGGAGGCGACGGTCAGTCTGGAGGGGCGGGAATGGTGGGAAAATTGTGGGATTGTCCTTTGTGTTATCAAGATAAGCTCTGTGTATAAAAGGAGTGTATGTTTTACAATAAAATCAGTTCCTGTCTAACCTGAAGGCTAGTCTGTCTAGTTATTTGGGTTGGCCCCAGCTAAAATCACTTTTCCTGGGCTACATAGCAGCCTGTTCCAGGCAGAGGAAGGACACTCTGGCAGAGCTACCTAGTCAGGTAGCTGGAGTCTGCCACAGGGTGGGACCCTGAGTACTGGTGCTGTCAGGCATCAGGGGTGGCTACAGGCTGTGGTCACTTGCCAGCTACATAGCTGCAGTCTGCAGGGAGGAAGCAGGACCCCTTTTGGCGGAGCTACCCAGTAGCTGGGGGTATCCGTCACATTGGTGGCAGCAGTGGGATCTGCTTCTATCACACAGTTTCTGCCGATAGAGGAGACGTGCGACAGTAGCCGGTAACTATGGGAACCAAGCTCCTAAAGAGAGCAGAGGAGGCGCTGGCCCAGCTGGACATTCCTAGTTTGTATTGGGACATGCTGGCACAAAGGGACCTTGTCCGCCAATGACTCTGGAGGGAGGCTCTTAAACAAGAGCAGGGCTATCGAGTAACAACCCTCTCCCCTGATGACGAAAATTACTGGCTCCAGTGGAAGTTCCAAGTACCTTGCCTGGGAGGACAGCCCTTGGCGGAATGGCTGTCTGAATTGGATGGACTGGTCCAGGAGGAGAAGGTTCCGGATGACAGCTACAGGGCCCTCCGATGGTATGCTATGCAAGTGTGGCCATGGCTGGGTGATGGTGTCCCCACAGAGGGCTTTGGCTATGGCGGCCCTGGATTACTATTTGAACTAATGGCAGAGGACTTAGATTTTGGGAGTCAGGAGGAGTGGAGACTTAAGGACATTTGTGAGTACCAAGGGAGCCTGCTGAGTCTCTCAGGGGTACCCTGGCTGCAAGCCGATTTGGATTATATATGTGGCAAGGAATTGGAGATGGAACAAAGATACAAAAGACTGATAGATTGCGTTAAACAGCATGCCACAGAGCCTGCAGGGAGCTATGATACTGCAGTCTGGGAATCATGGAGGTTGGCCTTAGAGAACTGGCAACAGAGCATAAGCGACAACGAGCTGCTAGATACAGATCAGCAGTTGGGCCCGGAGCTTATGGACTTGGACAAGGGAGAGATGGATGTCGATAACTCTCCCCAGCAGCAGAATCCCTTCCTGGGAGAGGAGACAGTCGGTCTCTCTCCCCAGCAGCAGAACCATCCCCTGGGAGCGGAGGTAGTCGTCCTCCCTCCCCATAAACAGAACCCCTTCCTGGGAGAGGAGACAGTCAGTCTCTCTCCCCAGCAGCAGAGCCAGGAGCCGGGAGAGGAGACAGTCGGTCTCTCTCCCCAGCGGCAGAGCCATCCCCTGGGAGCGGAGGTAGTCGTCCTCCCTCCCCGTACGCCGAACCCCTTCCTGGGAGAGGAGACAGTCGGTCTCCCTCCCCAGAGGTAGAGCCAGGAGCTGGGAGAGAAGACAGTCGGTCTCTCTCCCCAGCGGCAGAGCCATCCCCTGGGAGCGGAGGTAGTCATCCTCCCTCCACGTAAGACGACCCCCTTCCTGGGAGAGGAGACAGTCGGTCTCCCTCCCCAGCAGCAGAGCCAGGAGCTGGGAGAGAAGACAGTCGGTCTCTCTCCCCAGCGGCAGAGCCATCCCCTGGGAGCGGAGGTAGTCGTCCTCCCTCCCCGTAAACAGAACCCCTTCCCGGGAGAGGAGGCAGTCTGTCTCTCTCCCCAGAGGCAGAGCCAGGAGCCGGGAGAGGAGACGGTCGGTTTCTTTCCCCAGTGGCAGAGCCATCCCCTGGGAGCGGAGGTAGTCGTCCTCCCTCCCCTTACAGAGAAGCCCTTGCAGGGAGAGATGGGTATCGATATCTCTCCCCAGCGGCCGAATCCCTTTCTGGAAGAGGAGACAGTTGGTCTCTCTCCCCAGCGGCAGCACAGTTTCCCATGGAGCGGAGGTAGCAGACCTCCCTCCCCAGCAGTAGATCTCCTTCTCGTGAGAAGAGACAGATGGACTCTCCCCTCAGTAGCTTGGCAGGGTCCCTACCCTTTTCTTGTCCTGGAGTATATCTCACAGGGGACAGGCAAGGGGGGTACCCGCTCATCCATTTGGTGCCACAAGTTTGGGCACCCGAGTTTTGCCTGCCCCACCAAGGAGCAACCTCAACCTACAGTCTGGGGTGGGTATACCGCCAGGAAACCGGCACTGGCTTTGTTTGTGGGTGGGTCAGCCGGTTCTCAACAGAGTGTCACAGAGGGAGACAGTTTGGCCATGGAACTTAAGGACACTGGAACATGTGGAACAGCAATTGTTTGGGAGCCGGCCTTAGCAAACTTATTTGGGACTTTGCATTATGTGGCTATCCCTGCACCCAGGGCGCAGGGTATTAATGCCAGCAGAACCCCCCAGGATACCCCAAGCTCAGGAGAGATGGGATAACCTCTCCCAGCAACCGAGAAGTGGAGGGCCACCGTCGGACAGCCCCAGGCAGACCCGTTAAGGGTCTAGCCGGGTCTGCTGAACTGGAGGGGGGGAGATGTCACGGATACCAGACGGCTAAGGCTATCCCCCACCCCCCCTACAACCTTACCCCTGTTGTTTCTCAGTGATTTTGGTGTTGTTTCTCAGTGGTTTTGGGCTCCTCAGAGCAACCACCATCTCTGGAAGTTGTTTGATTGCTTTGTTTTGGCTTGTTTTGTCTTTAGAGAAGAGATGGTTTATGACCAGGAAAACCCTCCTAGGCTGGACGGCTCCTGGAACTCCCGGTCGGCTGCCTCACAATGGACACCCGCCTAACCCCTCTCAGGCTGGCCAGGCTCCTGGAACTCCCGGTCAGCCACAGGACAGCAGAACACCCGCTAACTTTAACCCAGGTCGCTCCAGCAACCATGTGCCCCAGAGCTCTGCTCTTTTGGGGATTAGTAGCCCCTGGGGAGTACAAGGGGTGGGGGAATTGCCAGAGGGGAGCTCCTTTGAGAACCAGGAGTTTTGGACACCCCTAACCCCATAACTTCAACGGACTGTAACTCCCGTCCCCAGTAACGAATCATGCTGATTTTTGGACTGTGAAATCTGGGTCCGCCGCTCCACCGGGATCATCCCGAAACCGCCACCCCTAAGTATCGAGATTATGTGGGACTGTGGCTCCTATGGAGGCGCTGGTCAGTCTGGGGGGGCGGGAATGGCGGGAAAATTGTGGGATTGTCCTTTGTGTTATCAAGATGGGCTCTGTGTATAAAAGGAGTGTATGTTTTACAATAAAATCAGTTCCTGTCTAACCTGAAGGCTAGTCTGTCTAGTTATTTGGGTTGGCCCCAGCTAAAAATTACTTTTCCTGGGCTACATAGCAGCCTGTTCCAGGCAGAGGAAGGACACTCTGGCAGAGCTACCTAGTCAGGTAGCTGGAGTCTGCCACAGGGTGGGATCCTGAGTACTGGTGCTGTCAGGCATCAGGGGTGGCTACAGGCTGTGGTCACTTGCCAGCTACATAGCTGCAGTCGGCAGGGAGGAAGCAGGACCCCTTTTGGCGGAGCTACCCAGTCGGGGTAGCCGGGGGTATCCGTCACAACCCCCTTATTTGGTTCTTTGTTAAGTGATGTATTGTATCTGGAGGACTAGTCTCGCTCTACATCCTGACTTTGAATCTTGTGTTCATGTGTCCCATTTCTGTTCCTCCTTAAGTTACCTTACATATAAAAAAGTGACTGCTATAAATATGGCAACCACCAACTAAATGTAACTGTATGGGGATAGTGACTCCAAATACCTCTCACATTCAAATTTGGGTTCATGTCGATTTAGATATTAGGTGATTGCCAAAGAAATTGAAATCCCCAGTCTACTAGGTGACATTTACTATGCTCTGGGCTTTAAAATGGATTCCCCAAATTAAGCACTAAAATGAGGTAAATAACTCCTCATTTGAAAAAGGAGAGGCCCCCTCACAGCAATGATTCTATTTTTGGGGTTCTGGCATTTTTTAAGAGGACTTTTTTACCTTCTGAATATGGAAATATATTACAAGACCCCTGATTTTATTGAGTGAGAACCCATCATTTAAATAAGCGGTTTCATACCCTTATAACTGTCAATTAATTGTCATAGTAATATTGATCACCTTTTAGGAACAGTTAGTTTTTTTGTTTCTCTGAACTAATAAGAAACATACAGGAATCAAAATAAATGGGGAATTGGGTGAATGTGAATTAGTTATAGGATGATTTTGGTGCAACTATTCTATATTCGGTGTAATGCATAACACATTTCACAAAAACTTGATATCACTGCTGATTATGAATTGCTCATCTATTATATGGATTAATTCATATTTGTCACCTTGTCTCAAATGAGACTTGAGTTCTTCTAGTACAGTTTTTCTCAACTCCAGTGCTTAAGTACCCCTAGCAAGTCATATTTCCATGATATCTGAACTCCAGCCCTAGCAGGTCATATTTCCATGATATCTGAACTCCAGCCCTAGCAGGTCATATTTCCATGATATCTGAACTCCAGCCCTAGCAGGTCATATTTCCATGATATCTGAACGCGAGCACAGGTGAAAAATATCACCTGGCTACAAACCTGCTCTCACCCATCACTGATTCATCTGCTCTAGTTAAGATATAATGAACATCTGGCCTGTTAGGGGTACTGAGGACTGAAGTTGAGAAACACTGTTCTAATATACTCTTGCTGAATGATGGAAGTGAACTTCAAGGAAAGGCTTTGATAGGACTGAGCAAGGGTTGACACTAGTAATGTAACTAGAGTGCTTCTGGCATCACTAGGGGTCATGTGGTTATTTGTTCATGTGGGTAAAAGGAATTCACAGCTTTATATTCCCTCAGTTCTATCCTTTAAATCTCCAAAGCCATTATAAAGTCTAATGTTGTCACGCCGTGCCGTTCTAGCTGTTGCTAGGGACGCGGCGCCTGCTGTTCTGCTCATTGCCTAGGGTAGAGTCGGCTCCTGTGTGCGTGCGGCGGTGACGTCATCACCGCATGCTCCTTTAATTCTGAAGCCGGTCAGGGTCTCCTGTGGCGTGAATCCTGCACCTATGTAAGTTGCTTACTTTCTACCTATCACTGCCCATGTATAGGTGTTACTTAGTGTGCTCCTGGGTGTGATTGTTACTGTACTCCATAATGCCATAACGTTATTGAACTCTGCCTGTCTGACTACTCTGCTTGCTCAACCCCTAAAGTACTGGATTGCCATACTGTTATTGAACTCTGCCTGTCTGACTACTCTGCTTGCTTAACCCTTAAAGTACTGGATTGCCATAACGTTATTGAACTCTGCCTGTCTGACTACTCTGCTTGCTTAACCCTTAAAGTACTGGATTGCCATAACGTTATTGAACTCTGCCTGTCTGACTACTATGCTTGCTTAACCCCTAAAGTACTGGATTGTCATACTGTTATTGAACTCTGCCTGTCTGACTACTCTGCTTGCTTAACCCTAAAATACTGGATTCCCATACAGTTGCTGAACTTTTCCTGTCTAACCACTCTGCTTGTTTAACCCTTGAAGCATTGGATTGCTATACTGTTACCAAATTTTGCCTGCCTGCCCATTCTATTGGTTTATTCCTGAACTGTAATTATAGGATTCCCTTTGTTGCCGATTCCTGCCTGTTTCTGGTCCTTCTATTGGTTTACCCTTGAACTGCAATACCGCTGGATTCCCTACCTGTTGCCTCCAAAGACTAAGCAAGACAAAAAATGGTTTAACGCAACAAAACAAACTATTTACTGCTTTAACTTAAAGTCCAGATGTAAAAACACATATATATTCTTTTTGTAATCCCAGTGGTAATCAAAATTGCAATTGCAATATTACGCCTCCCTCTCTCATGGAAAAAATAAAGACCAAAGATAAGCGTTGTATTTTATATATTTTTCTTTCTTTGTATGATACGCTAATTGTTAACTAAGTCACTGTGTTCAGCATATCCCCGGTTCACAACATAAGACCCAATATGGCCAAATTAGCAAACAGTATTCAAAGAAGGTTCCACACATATGGCAAAGTCAGGTAATCCGTAATCAACTTTTGTTGCCCATGTACACTATGCGTACCTCCGCTCCCTCCGTGCCCCAGTACCTCTGACCTGAACTCCTTGGTCCTTCTGGACCCTCGTCCGTCCACACCATGCGGATTCAGCGTCTCCCGTCTCACCCACGTGTGGCGTGATGTCACTTCCGGGTTCACTTGTCTGTTTGCGGTTTTCGATAGGTACACTGGGAATGGAGCCTGAGGGAGCGTGGACCAATCAGCGTATTCCTTCTGACTGCCTTCAGATCCCACTGTACGTATACATATGGGAAACAGTGAGGCGATATCTTAAACAATATATTCCAAATGCTTTATAGATGCTGTAATGTTGTAGTTTTTGGGGAGCCAAAAAAGTCTTTATCCAGGGAGAGGGTTTAGGCAATCCGGACCGCAGTGCAGTTTAGGTGATACAACAGCAAACTGACCTGGGCAAAAAATTCCAGCTCAGAAAAATAAAACGACATGTCAGTTGCTGTTGTTTAAATAAAAAGTCTCTTTATTGAAAATGATTTAAAACATGGAGGGTGCATACCCTATAGAAAAAAGAATTAGACTAACATGTTTCAGCCTGCGCCGTATTCATAGTCCTAAAACACCAAACACACACACTCAAGTTTAAAAACCCACCTCTGGGATTTGATTGGTAGAAATCCTAAGCATTAATTAGGGTATTAAAGAAACAGTGTATAAGTATTTGTATCCATTGACAAAATAGAAAAGAACATATAATCTCATTCACAGTTTGTAATGTGCACATTAGACAATATCTTAGACCAAATATATACCAAAATGTTCAAAAAATGTTTATTATGTTATATTATTGTTATTATTTCATTAATAGGTCCATTGATTTGCCTAAATTGTGTTCAAAATTCATGACCGATATATTCAATTTAAATTTCCTATAAATAAACTTCCTAGTTATAGAAAATATTATGGAGTATATAAAATATAAATGGTTAGATGGTAAAAAATAGAAAAATAGAAAAATGGAAAAACAGTGACAGAGGAAATGAATTAGGAGAAAAGAGAGATTCATAGTTATATATGACTGCTCCCTCATTAATAGTTGTAATACACTTTATTATTATTAAGGAATATTTTCAACTGAATGGGCAACATACATGTCCTACACTACCATGTATCCTAGATTCTATATTGATATATTCAAAACTGGTTCATTTGATATATACACAGTGTAATTATTGAGATTTAAAACACGGGGCATAATATCTATAATTACTACATATATAGTGTCTTTGTCATAAGGATATGGGTGCAATAAATCGTTAAACCCAAACTCCTAAATTTTATTCAAGCCATGGTTTACAACTCATCCTGTAGATGGATTAATATAACCAAATATTGGAGAATGATAATGCATAAGAAGTTGTTAACTTAAATATTTTTCTTTCAGTTTTAGTTTAGGCATACAACAATTATTTTTCCTATGCCCATCACTAAGAGGCCCAGAGGGGGTGGGTGGGCAGGTTTAGTTCCAATTGTTGATAAAATCATATTCAGAGTTCAGACCCAGTGGAACCTTGGTCTGAAGTCTGAAAATCCAGTACATCTCCTGCCTGGATAAAACCTGAAACTTGTCCCCCCCCCCTCTGCCGAGCCTGAACTTTTTCAATGATCATCCATCTCAGGCTTGTACAATCTTTGTCATGTGTGTTAACAAAATGGTTAACTAAAGGGGTGCTGCTTTTACCCACTCTAATAGTGGATAGGTGTTCACGTATCCGTGAGCGCACCTCCCTTGTTGTTAACCCTATGTATTGTAGATTGCAAACTGTACACCATAAAAGGTAGATACAATAAGTAGATCTACAGTTCACACAGGCAGTCACATCAAAGGTTTCCCCTGTTGTGCAGGATTGAAAAGAGGAGCCTATGTGAAGATGTTCACACGCTTTGCATTGGGGGTTCCCACATCTATAGGTGCCCCTATGTCTAAGCCATGAAGATTGAGTGGATGAGGCAGGCTTTCTAAGCTGTGAAGGGGATAAAATACTCCCCACAGATCTATTCCTCCTATATGAAAACCTACAGCCTTCACTAACTGCATCCACTAGACCATCATCGGCTGCAAGCAATCTAAAATGCCCCCGGATTATGTTACAGATTGCGTGATATTGTTCTGAGTAGTCCGCAACAAATGTCAATTTGCGTTTGGAATTATTGTTCGGTCTCTTGTGATCTACCAGGAGAGAATCTCTTTCTATTCTGTCTACTTCAGTCCTAGCTCTCTTAAGGACTTTATTACTGTAACCCCTTTCCTTGAGTCTATCATGCAGCGCTTCAGCATGGTATTCATAATCTTTGGTTTGCGTACATTTTCTTTTAACACGAATGAGTTGTCCCTTAGCCACAGAGTATGGCACCTGCCGGGGATGGCAGCTCTTCGCATGCAAGATACTATTGCCTGAAATAGGCTTCCTGTACACTTCTGATGTAATTTCACCTGACTGCCAACCTCTGAGCTCAACATCCAAATAATGAATTTGTTGTCTGTTTGTTTCATGAGTAAAGCGCAGATTGAAATCATTCTGACCCAGGTATTTCACAAATTCATCTACTGAGTATTTCTCACTGTCCCAAACAAACAACAAATCATCTATAAAATGATGATATGTCTTGATCGCAGGCCGGAAGGTGTTACTATCTGCATAGATGTGGGACCGCTCCCACCAACCCATGTATAGGTTGGCATAGGTAGGGGCGAACTTGGCGCCCATAGCGGTCCCACAACTCTGCAGATAGTAATCACCCTCAAATTGAAAAAAGTTATGTGTCAGTAGGAACTCCGTGACCTCCAACACAAAGGCTCTGTAGGGCTCACTATATGTTGTTTCATGAATTAAAAAGTATTCAATAGCCTTCAATCCTAGATGGTGAGGAATTGAAGAATACAATGCTGTAACATCCACAGTGAGCCACACAGAGTCCCGTGTCCATTTTACTTGATCAATTATGTTCAGAACATGTTTGGTATCCTTGATATAGCTAGGGAGGGCAAGTACAAGTGGCTGTAGTAAATCATCAAGCCACTCTGAAAGATGTTCTAGCATAGATCCTATTCCGCTAACTATTGGCCTACCCTGTACGTTTTTTATACTTTTATGCACCTTAGGCAAGTGGTGGAATATCGGTGTGATAGAATGTTTAACATATAAATATTGACACGTATCATTGTCAATAAAACCTTCTTCCACAGCCCCATCTAAAAGGTGCATGAGTTGTCTCTGAAACACATTTGTTGGATCACCCCTGAGTTTTGTGTAACTATTGGTATCCTCCAATTGCCTCAAGGCCTCAGCAATGTAGCTTGACCTATTCATGACGACTACAGAGCCCCCCTTATCTGCCTGCTTTATGACAATATTCATGTTGTCACTTAGTGATCTCATGGCTTGTTGTTCATGTGTGTTTAGGTTACTCTTGACAGGTTTTTTTGTGTGATTAAGTGTTCTTAAATCTGCCTCTACCCTCCTATAGAAAGTTTCTATAGTGTTGCCCCTGCTTTGAATGGGGTAGAATGTGGAGGGATTTTTGTATTTCTCATGTGAAGTAGTTTGTTCATTTACAATATTAATCCCTGTTTCTTGTTCCAAACCCCTCAGGGCTAGGAGGTCACACGTATCCTGGAAATGAAACCCTTGGTATATGTTAGAGGTTGTTTGCCCCAGGGGTTGTTCTATAGACCTTTCTGAATTGTCCGTTTTGAAGTGTTTACAGAGTGTCAAATTTCGCACAAATTTGTTAAGATCTAACATTGTTTTAAACAAATTAAAGTTTACAGTAGGTACAAAACCCAGGCCCAAACTTAGCACTCTGTACTCCTCCTTTGTTAGGACATGATCAGATAAGTTTATGACGGTTTGTATTTTGATGGCATCCTGGTTTGTCTTATTGGATATCTCCCCTGTTCGGGTTGCATAGCTGCCGTCCCGCCACCCCTGGAGCGCTGTCCCATGTGAAAAACCTGCTCCATCTGTGAGAACTCATCATCTCTTTCTACTGTCATATTTGTAGATTGTTGTCCTAAAGAGGGAGCAGGGTTCTCAGATGGTTGATACCTTCTCTGTTGTTGTGTGTTTTGTTGTGAAAATCTAAGTCTACCTGAATGTTGTGCCGCATGAACTCTATTGGGGCCCTGTCTCGTCTCCATCCTGGTATACATATTCCCCCGTCCAGAAAATCTGTTATAATTAGTGTTCCTATTGACAGTATCCTGTAAGGTCTCTTCCTCATTACCTGAGTGTGTGTTGTCGTCCCCAGATTCTGCCTCACTGTCTGAGAAAGTAACAGTTTTGTTGCCTCTACCTCTCTGTCTCCTACCTCTGCCTCTCCTATGCCCTCTGTTCTGGTTTCTTCTATACTGAAATCTCGAACCTCTGTTCCAAATGTATACTTTGTTGTTATCATAGTCTGTTTTATCCCTTAAAAACTTAGTGTGCTTAATACTAACAATCTCCTCCTTAACCTCTCTGATTGTTTTTTTGTAACACTACATCAAATTTGGGAAAATCAATACTAGTACAAAAATTGTTTAAAAGTGTTTGTACATCACAGATATCAACCCTAATGGCATTCAACATTTCAGTTTTATAGCTTATCAACAATTTCATTAGTCGACCAGAACAGTCACTTAATATAAGGTTCCACATGTAAATGAATTCTTGGTCATCAGTTTCAAAAGTTGGAAATTTACTGATTCGCAAACCCCTAGGTATCATGTTTAGGGTTAGGTACTTCTCTAAAGTCCAAATGTCCCATTTGATTTTCTTCTCCTTAATCAGGAGACGCTCCATTTCATCAAAAAGCATAGGAAGATCAAAACTTTTACGGTCATGAGAAAAAATATGCTCTATTTCAACATTGTCAAAGTCCCTCTCATTTACTTCTTTTAATGAGTAGTAGTATCGGTCATGAATTTTGAACACAATTTAGGCAAATCAATGGACCTATTAATGAAATAATAACAATAATATAACATAATAAACATTTTTTGAACATTTTGGTATATATTTGGTCTAAGATATTGTCTAATGTGCACATTACAAACTGTGAATGAGATTATATGTTCTTTTCTATTTTGTCAATGGATACAAATACTTATACACTGTTTCTTTAATACCCTAATTAATGCTTAGGATTTTTACCAATCAAATCCCAGAGGTGGGTTTTTAAACTTGAGTGTGTGTTTGGTGTTTTAGGACTATGAATACGGCGCAGGCTGAAACATGTTAGTCTAATTCTTTTTTCTATAGGGTATGCACCCTCCATGTTTTAAATTATTTTCAATAAAGAGACTTTTTATTTAAACAACAGCAACTGACATGTCGTTTTATTTTTCTGAGCTGGAATTTTTTGCCCAGGTCAGTTTGCTGTTGTATCACCTAAGCTGCACTGCGGTCCGGATTGCCTAAACCCTCTCCCTGGATAAAGACTTTTTTGGCTCCCCAAAAACTACAACATTACAGCATCTATAAAGCATTTGGAATATATTGTTTAAGATATCGTCTCACTGTTTCCCATATGTATACGTACAGTGGGATCTGAAGGCAGTCAGAAGGAATACGCTGATTGGTCCACGCTCCCTCAGGCTCCATTCCCAGTGTACCTATCGAAAACCGGAAACAGACAAGTGAACCCGGAAGTGACATCACGCCACACGTGGGTGAGACGGGAGACGCTGAATCCGCATGGTGTGGACGGACGAGGTTCCGGAACAGCGTACAGAAGGACCAAGGAGTTCAGGTTAGAGGTACTGGGGCACTGAGGGAGCGGAGGTACGCATAGTGTACATGGGCAACAAAAGTTGATTACGGATTACCTGACTTTGCCATATGTGTGGAACCTTCTTTGAATACTGTTTGCTAATTTGGCCATATTGGGTCTTATGTTGTGAACCGGGGATATGCTGAACACAGTGACTTAGTTAACAATTAGCGTATCATACAAAGAAAGAAAAATATATAAAATACAACGCTTATCTTTGGTCTTTATTTTTTCCATGAGAGAGGGAGGCGTAATATTGCAATTGCAATTTTGATTACCACTGGGATTACAACAAGAATATATATGTGTTTTTACATCTGGACTTTAAGTTAAAGCAGTAAATAGTTTGTTTTGTTGCGTTAAACCATTTTTTCTCTTGCTTTGATATTTTGGGTGTTTGGGCAAAGCACCAGGTTTTGCAACATTATGCAGCAAGAAATGAATAACGAGGGATCAGCTGTGGTCACCTACTACTCATTAAAAGAAGTAAATGAGAGGGACTTTGACAATGTTGAAATAGAGCATATTTTTTTCTCATGACCGTAAAAGTTTTGATCTTCCTATGCTTTTTGATGAAATGGAGCGTCTCCTGATTAAGGAGAAGAAAATCAAATGGGACATTTGGACTTTAGAGAAGTACCTAACCCTAAACATGATACCTAGGGGTTTGCGAATCAGTAAATTTCCAACTTTTGAAACTGATGACCAAGAATTCATTGACATGTGGAACCTTATATTAAGTGACTGTTCTGGTCGACTAATGAAATTGTTGATAAGCTATAAAACTGAAATGTTGAATGCCATTAGGGTTGATATCTGTGATTTACAAACACTTTTAAACAATTTTTGTACTAGTATTGATTTTCCCAAATTTGATGTAGTGTTACAAAAAACAATCAGAGAGGTTAAGGAGGAGATTGTTAGTATTAAGCACACTAAGTTTTTAAGGGATAAAACAGACTATGATAACAACAAAGTATACATTTGGAACAGAGGTTCGAGATTTCAGTATAGAAGAAACCAGAACAGAGGGCATAGGAGAGGCAGAGGTAGGAGACAGAGAGGTAGAGGCAACAAAACTGTTACTTTCTCAGACAGTGAGGCAGAATCTGGGGACGACAACACACACTCAGGTAATGAGGAAGAGACCTTACAGGATACTGTCAATAGGAACACTAATTATAACAGATTTTCTGGACGGGGGAATATGTATACCAGGATGGAGACGAGACAGGGCCCCAATAGAGTTCATGCGGCACAACATTCAGGTAGACTTAGATTTTCACAACAAAACACACAACAACAGAGAAGGTATCAACCATCTGAGAACAATGCTCCCTCTTTAGGACAACAATCTACAAATATGACAGTAGAAAGAGATGATGAGTTCTCACAGATGGAGCAGGTTTTTCACATGGGACAGCGCTCCAGGGGTGGCGGGACGGCAGCTATGCAACCCGAACAGGGGAGATATCCAGTAAGACAAACCAGGATGCCATCAAAATACAAACCGTCATAAACTTATCTGATCATGTCCTAACAAAGGAGGAGTACAGAGTGCTAAGTTTGGGCCTGGGTTTTGTACCTACTGTAAACTTTAATTTGTTTAAAACAATGTTAGATCTTAACAAATTTGTGCGAAATTTGACACTCTGTAAACACTTCAAAACGGACAATTCAGAAAGGTCTATAGAACAACCCCAGGGGCAAACAACCTCTAAAATATACCAAGGGTTTCATTTCCAGGATACGTGTGACCTCCTAGCCCTGAGGGGTTTGGAACAAGAAACAGGGATTAATATTGTAAATAAACAAACTACTTCACATAAGAAATACAAAAATCCCTCCACATTCTACCCCATTCAAAGCAGGGGCAACACTATAGAAACTTTCTATAGGAGGGTAGAGGCAGATTTAAGAACACTTAATCACACAAAAAAACCTGTCAAGAGTAACCTAAACACACATGAACAACAAGCCATGAGATCACTAAGTGACAACATGAATATTGTCATAAAGCAGGCAGATAAGGGGGGCTCTGTAGTCTTCATGAATATGTCAAGCTACATTGCTGAGGCCTTGAGGCAATTGGAGGATACCAATAGTTACACAAAACTCAGGGGTGATCCAACAAATGTGTTTCAGAGACAACTCATGCACCTTTTAGATGGGGCTGTGGAAGAAGGTTTTATTGACAATGATACGTGTCAATATTTATATGTTAAACATCCTATCACACCGATATTCCACCACCTGCCTAAGGTGCATAAAAGTATAGAAAACGTACAGGGTAGGCCAATAGTTAGCGGAATAGGATCTATGCTAGAACATCTTTCAGAGTGGCTTGATGATTTACTACAGCCACTTGTACTTGCCCTCCCTAGCTATATCAAGGATACCAAACATGTTCTGAACATAATTGATCAAGTAAAATGGACACGGGACTCTGTGTGGCTCACTGTGGATGTTACAGCATTGTATTCTTCAATTCCTCACCATCTAAGATTGAAGGCTATTGAATACTTTTTAATTCATGAAACAACATATAGTGAGCCCTACAGAGCCTTTGTGTTGGAGGTCACGGAGTTCCTACTGACACATAACTTTTTTCAATTTGAGGGTGATTACTATCTGCAGAGTTGTGGGACCGCTATGGGCGCCAAGTTCGCCCCTACCTATGCCAACCTATACATGGGTTGGTGGGAGCGGTCCCACATCTATGCAGATAGTAACACCTTCCGGCCTGCGCTCAAGACATATCATCGTTTTATAGATGATTTGTTGTTTGTTTGGGACAGTGAGAAATACTCAGTAGATGAATTTGTGAAATACCTGGGTCAGAATGATTTCAATCTGCGCTTTACTCATGAAACAAACAGACAACAAATTCATTATTTGGATGTTGAGCTCAGAGGTTGGCAGTCAGGTGAAATCACATCAGAAGTGTACAGGAAGCCTATTTCAGGCAATAGTATCTTGCATGCGAAGAGCTGCCATCCCCGGCAGGTGCCATACTCTGTGGCTAAGGGACAACTCATTTGCGTTAAAAGAAATTGTACGCAAACCAAAGATTATGAATACCATGCTGAAGCGCTGCATGATAGACTCAAGGAAAGGGGTTACAGTAATAAAGTCCTTAAGAGAGCTAGGACTGAAGTAGACAGAATAGAAAGAGATTCTCTCCTGGTAGATCACAAGAGACCGAACAATAATTCCAAACGCAAATTGACATTTGTTACGGACTACTCAGAACAATATCACGCAATCTGTAACATAATCCGGGGGCATTTTAGATTGCTTGCAGCCGATGATGGTCTAGTGGATGCAGTTAGTGAAGGCTGTAGGTTTTCATATATGAGGAATAGATCTGTGGGGAGTATTTTATCCCCTTCACAGCTTAGAAAGCCTGCCTCATCCACTCAGTCTTCCTGGCTTAGACATAGGGGCACCTATAGATGTGGGAACCCCCAATGCAAAGCGTGTGAACATCTTCACATAGGCTCCTCTTTTCAATCCTGCACAACAGGGGAAACCTTTGATGTGACTGCCTGTGTGAACTGTAGATCTACTTATTGTATCTACCTTTTATGGTGTACAGTTTGCAATCTACAATACATAGGGTTAACAACAAGGGAGGTGCGCTCACGGATACGTGAACACCTATCCACTATTAGAGTGGGTAAAAGCAGCACCCCTTTAGTTAACCATTTTGTTAACACACATGACAAAGATTGTACAAGCCTGAGATGGATGATCATTGAAAAAGTTCAGGCTCGGCAGAGGGGGGGGGGGGACAAGTTTCAGGTTTTATCCAGGCAGGAGATGTACTGGATTTTCAGACTTCAGACCAAGGTTCCACTGGGTCTGAACTCTGCATATGATTTTATCAACCATTGGAACTAAACCTGCCCACCCACCCCCTCTGGGCCTCTTAGTGATGGGCATAGGAAAAATAATTGTTGTATGCCTAAACTAAAACTGAAGGAAAAATATTTAAGTTAACAACTTCTTATGCATTATCATTCTCCAATATTTGGTTATATTAATCCATCTACAGGATGAGTTGTAAACCATGGCTTGAATAAAATTTAGGAGTTTGGGTTTAACGATTTATTGCACCCATATCCTTATGACAAAGACACTATATATGTAGTAATTATAGATATTATGCCCCATGTTTTAAATCTCACTAATTACACTGTGTATATATCAAATGAACCAGTTTTGAATATATCAATATAGAATCTAGGATACATGGTAGTGTAGGACATGTATGTTGCCCATTCAGTTGAAAATATTCCTTAATAATAATAAAGTGTATTACAACTATTAATGAGGGAGCAGTCATATATAACTATGAATCTCTCTTTTCTCCTAATTCATTTCCTCTGTCACTGTTTTTCCATTTTTCTATTTTTCTATTTTTTACCATCTAACCATTTATATTTTATATACTCCATAATATTTTCTATAACTAGGAAGTTTATTTATAGGAAATTTAAATTGAATATATCGGTCATGAATTTTGAACACAATTTAGGCAAATCAATGGACCTATTAATGAAATAATAACAATAATATAACATAATAAACATTTTTTGAACATTTTGGTATATTTTTGGTCTAAGATATTGTCTAATGTGCACATTACAAACTGTGAATGAGATTATATGTTCTTTTCTATTTTGTCAATGGATACAAATACTTATACACTGTTTCTTTAATACCCTAATTAATGCTTAGGATTTCTACCAATCAAATCCCAGAGGTGGGTTTTTAAACTTGAGTGTGTGTTTGGTGTTTTAGGACTATGAATACGGCGCAGGCCGAAACATGTTAGTCTAATTCTTTTTTCTATAGGGTATGCACCCTCCATGTTTTAAATCATTTTCAATAAAGAGACTTTTTATTTAAACAACAGCAACTGACATGTCGTTTTATTTTTCTGAGCCTCCAAAGACTACCCTGCCTATTGTGAGTACCGCTTACCTCATTTAGCGAACTTTCTCTGATCTGGGATATTCCCTATCATTCCAACTTGACGCCGGGATAAGAAGACTACTGGCCAAGTTTGGTCTGATAGTGGAATATCCCATGAGCATTACAAATGTGTCTGCAAATTCTGACACCAAACCCATGCAGTTAGGGTGCATCTGAATATATTTGTAAAATGAGGAGTGCAACTGAAGATTTAGTGCCCTTACTATGGTGGTGATAGCTACTTTCCCTGGGACACCCCTAGTTCTCCCAGTTCCATGACAGACTACATCAGATATTTACTTTGCTGTTTCCTACATTGGAATCAATAGCACCTGTCAGTGGAAGGTACTCTTGATTAAAGGGACAGTATACTGTAAAATAGTTTTTCCCTTAATGTGTTTACAATTGCTTTTTTTACCAACGCAGAGTAAAAATGTATGAAAATTAGCTTTTTAAGGTTTATTTTTGTATATTAATGCTCTGATTTTGTGTTTTGAGGCCACAACCTAATAAAATGGGTTGAGCTTGTAGGTATAATCAGATCTCATTACTGTATCACATTGTGCACATATACCTGCTTCTTTATCTTATATCTGACCATAAACCAATCACCAGTACTTGGAGAGAACAATGGAAAATCAAAATTTTATTACCTTATCTCTGCTATATCACAATGGGAGTGTAATCTCTTCTGCTGGCTGTGTTTACAAGGCTTATCTATAGCTTGGACCTGCGGCCACAAACTTTCAGAATAGGTGGGGATACCACAGGCTAAATCAACTATTTCAAATGCCAATATAAGGGTAAAGGAGCTAATTGTAAACAATTTAATACACTCCAGCAGGTAAAGTGGATCATTGGGAACAAATTAAAGGGGAGAACATTTTTGAGCAAACTGTCCCTTTAACTTAATATTTAAAAGACATTCCTTTATCTAGTGCTCATCATAAATCCAACGGTGCCCATCGAAAGCTTTGATGGTATCTATATTGACACCATATCTAACTAAACCTATTAACATCGTCATTTGGAATAGTTTTATTTCAATATAGTTTTTATAATGTGTATCCAGTAGTTTGTAATCAAGACTTTTCTTTTTTTAGTGAGAAGGAAGCCATTGTATTATTTGTTAGGTTCTAGCTTTGTGTTGTGATTTCACAATTAGACACAGGTGTTGCTTGGTTTGGATTTTTTTTCTCCAGCACTGCTCATGTCAGGCTGTCTGTTATATGGGTGTGATTATTATTTAAGCTGATTATATATGACCTCTTAACCTGCCTTTAGATAAGAACTCTGTGTATGCCTGCTCCTCCTGTTGTATCCAGCCTGCATTTGAATATGCTTGTATGACTCTGTTGCATTAAAGGGACACTGAACCCAAATTTTTCTTTTGTGATTCAGATAGAGCATGTAATTTTAAGCAACTTTCTAATTGACTCCTATTATTAAATTGTTTTCATTCTCTTGGTATCTTTATTTGAAATGCAAGAATGTAAGTTTAGATGCCGGCCCATTTTTGGTGAACAAACTGTGTTGTTCTTGCTGATTGGTGGATAAATTCACCCACCAATAAACAAGTGCTTTCCATGGTTCTGAACCCAAAAAATAGCTTAGATGCCTTCTTTTTCAAATAAATAAAGCAAGGGAACGAAGAAAAATGTATAATAGGTGTAAATTAGAAAGTTGCTTAAAATTGCATGCTCTATCTGAATCACAAAAGAAAAAAAATTGGGTTCAGTGTCCCTTTAAGTTGACTTTGGTAACTGTATTACCCTTACTTGCTGAATGTCTATGTATAAAGCCCTGAGTTGCTTTTGGATCTCACTCCGCATACATCTGAATACCTTGGTATGACCCTGCTATTCTGGCATTTACTCCTACTTGATGAATTCCATATTTATGACTTTTTGACTTGCCCTTTAATCATGACTTTGCCTTTGCTTAAATATCTAAGTATTGTTGGTAACTGGTACAGCTTAAACTCTTACTGCCTGAATTACTGTATATGACCCTGCTGTTTTGTACTCTTGGCAGTCTGCAACAGCTTGTTGACTGAGCTTATATAACCAGATTGCAGTACCTCTTTTTCCAGCTACTTTGTCATATACTGAACTAAGCCAGTGTAACCAGACATTTTTTTCCAGCTACTCTGTTTTCTATTCCCTGGACTAAACTATATTTCTGATTGCCGCTTTCTTGAACCACCAAGTTGTCAATGTCTTTGTATGCTGTAGCATTAACTTAACCATTTACTGGAGCTAAGCACTACTCAGTGGACTACCAAGGTTTGTCTATTGAGATTTCATGGTTATGTGCTGGATTTTACACACCTGCTAGAAATGGGTGTGGCTGAAACACCTGCAAATTAATAATTTGTAGGGGCATCCACATACTCTTGACCTTATAGTGCGCGTGTATGCAAAGTTTCCTATTCTTTAATGGGACAGTCATGCCCAAAACTGAAATATACATCAGTGCTTCCAATAAAAGCATTTTTGGTACACACTTGTTTTAGTAAAAATGCTTCTAGTACTTTTAATAACTAGAACTTATGTAAACCAGCTCCATACACCATTTTTTTTAAATTGTGCGTCTGCTCAGAGATCTGGTGGTGTCTTGTATCATGTAAATTGTGTCAACTTGATACAAGGCACTAGTGGCTCTCTGAGCAGACAAGCTGTTTAAAAATGTTTCAAAGATCATATCTAGACATATTCCGTGTGCTTCTGCACAGTAAAAGCTTTCAGTGAACACTATTTCTTTAATCATTTTGGCTAATACAAGAGTATTGCAAAAATAGTTATATTCAAAACTAAAATGTACTGATTTTAGTAATGGCTAGAATTAAAGACCAATATGTTCCAGCTAATGCATTTTTTATTTTTTATACACCTTTTTTTTTAATTAAATTATTTTGCAAAAAATGGAACATGGACCACACATTAAAAATACAATTGTTTAAAAGTAGGCATTTATTAAAGCCCAATATCATTACTTTTACCTCAGAAAGCCTTAGTTGCACAATTTGAAAGTCTACTGTGCTTTCTACTGCCCTCCAGTGTGCATTCTCATGAATTACATTCATTGTGGCTCTGGATTGGCTCTCATCTGTGGAATACCTGAAATAATTATGCAGATAATTGATTGATGAGGATGAATTGTAAATAGATAAAACATAAGTATGCAATCTTGTGTAAAATATACTAAAATGGATCCATTTCTTTTTACAATAGTTAATACAATAACAAAAGAATAACAGCTAAGGTAAGCTTAAGATACTTAAAGGGACACTGAACCCAAATTTTTTCTTTCGTGATTCAGATAGAGCATGACATTTTAGCAACTTTCTAATTTACTCCTATTATCACATTTTCTTCATTCTCTTGGTATCTTTATTTGAAATTCAAGAATGTAAGTTTAGATGCCGGCCCATTTTTGGTGAACAACCTGGGTTGTTCTTGCTGATTTGTGGATACATTCATCCACTAATAAAAAAGTTCTGTCCAGAGTGCTGAACCAAGAACAAAGCTTAGATGCATTCTTTTTTAAATAAAGATAGCAAGAGAAAGGAGAAACATTTGATAATAGGAGTAAATTAGAAAGTTGCTTAAAATTGCATGTTCTATCTGAATCACGAAAGAAAAAATTTGGGTTCAGTGTCCTTTTAAGTAGCAGTAATCATTCTAAATACCATCATGTATAAATGGGACTTAGAAACCTTAAAGGGATATGAAACCCAATTTTTTTTCTTCAATGATTCAGATAGAGCATGCAATTTTAAGCATCTTTTTTTAAATTTACTCCTATTATCAATTTTTCTTTGTTCTCTTTGGATCTTTATTTGAAAAGCAGGAATGTAAGCTTAGGAGCCGGCCCATTTTTGGTTCAGCACCCTGTGTAGCGATTACTGACTACATTACGTTTCATATCCCTTTAACGCATCTCATCAACCTAAAGACATCCTATTTCTCTATAGCGTATAAGAATTAAACGGGGAAACCGGTAAAAATAAGGGTCTCGTATTTCAAAAATAATTATTTGTCAAATACAACATAATATTTATTTGTGTAAGGATTTATGTTTTTCCTCTAACATCCCATGATAATTGTATCTCGTTGTATGTATCTATGCTATCCTGTTTTTGGTACTCAGAGACTTTAGTTCCTCACATCTGTATATTTGGAAGTTCTTTATTTTCCAAGTAAAAATCTGAAATTGTTTGTCATAATTTGGAATTTTGGGTGTTTTGTTTAAATAACCATATCAATGGATCAGCAGCCCAAGTGAACCCTTTCTATAGCATTTTAGAGTAGATTTTATTATTGGAAGTAAAATGATAGACTGAAATATCATAAAGATCTAAAGATGTACAACGTTTTAATACATCGTTGCCCAAAGAAAAGTCAGGGTTATCTATGAGATACATGAGGGGTGATAGTCTGGATGATAAGTAAGGATTTTTCTTATTAAGCAATTCCCATGTCAGAAAAGTTTCTTTTATAATGGGGTTCAGAGTATTTGAGCCAACTAAGGGCCAGATTACAGGTGGAGCACTATTTAACGCTCCTGCTTGAGCGTTAACTGTGCTAGAAGTAAGTAGGGTTGCGCTTGCATTATGCGTTGAAAGTAGTCGAACTTAGACTATTGAGTGCGTGCTCACGTATTCCCCCTTCATGTCCACTCAACCTTTGGTAAATCTACCCCATATACTTATCGATTGAGTTTACTTTTCATATGAGCAATAAACCTGACACATGCAAACACCCGCGATAAACCCCTTATTGATCACACACAAACATTTGCGCTCCACTCGTAATCTGGTTTAAAAATACAATCATACGCCAACAAAGTCTACCTAAATGATGTATGTCGCTAAAACCTTTCTCTAAAGAAACCCACAATTTAAGATTTATGTGTAATCTTCAATCCGCGATCCTCTGCAGAAAGATGGCTTGTCTATAGTCTTCAATGTCATTAACCCCTAAGCCACTTAATTAGTTAGGCAATTGCAGGGTTAATTAATTTATTCTGGGGGGGGGTTCCATTCCATATAAATGAGCTTAATCATTTTGCATGTCAGAACTATAGTATGGGAGAAATAGGTATAGGAAGGGTTTGTAAAACTTACAGCAATTTCAGAACATTTTCATTTTAATTATATTTATACGTCCTAACCATGAAGATTTTTTGATTTCTATAACTGCATAACTTTCTAATAAAAGCAATTTTAATGGCAATATAATTAAGATTATGAGGCCCATTTATCAAGCTCCGGATGGAGCTTGAGGGCCCGTGTTTCTGGCGATTCTTCAGACTCGCCAGAAACACAAGTTATGGAGCAACGGTGCTGCTCCATAATCCTGTCCGTCTGCTCTGATGAGGCGGACAGGAATCGCCACAATTCAACCCGATCGAGTATGATCAGGTTGATTGACACCTCCCTGCTGGCCGCGAGTCTGCAGGGGGCGGCGTTGCACCAGCAGCTCTTGTGAGCTGCTGGTGCAATGCTGAATACGGAGAGCGTATTGCTCTCCGCATTCAGCGATGTCTGTCGGATCTGATCCGCACTGTCGGAGCAATATGGCCCTGTAATTAAAGTAAAGATAATGGGTGATATTTATCAATGTGCAAGCGGACATTATACAAAGTAGCGTATCATGTCCGCTGCACATCGATAAATGCCGACAGCATACGCTGTCGGCATTTATCATTGCACCAACAGTTCTTGTGAACTGCTGGTGCAATGCCACCCCCTGCAGATTCGCGGCCAATCAGCCATTAGCAGGGGGTGTCAATCAACCCAATCATATTCGATCGGGTTGATTTCTGTCCGCAGCCTCAGAGCAGGCGGACAAGTTATGGAGCAGCCATCTTTAGGCCGCTGCTTCATAACTTCTGTTTCCGGCGAGCCTTCAGGCTTCATACGGAGCTTGATAAATATGCCCCTATGACATACGAAACACAGCAGCTTAAAAAATACCAGAAATAGGAAATATCTCTCAAACTGATAGAACTACACTGAAGTGGTCCCCAATATCTGAAAAATATGTTTTCTTGTCCTCTTCACAAACATCTCTAATCAATGAGCACAGCATGCATTCTTCAATGAAGATATAGGGCTAGATTTATTAAAGCTGAGGCGTACAGGGGCGAAATTACCCGCAGGTGTTCCCCATTGCACACGAGCGCAATTTTGCGCTCGCGTGCAATCCCGCCCCCTGCCCGCGCACAGCCAATCACGCGCGGGCAGGAGCTGTCAATCTCCTTGGTCTGACTAGACATAGGAGATTGAATTTCGCCACATTAGAGATGGCGAAGAGGTTAGGGAAGCGGCGGTCTGGTGACCGCTGCTTGATAAATGACGGCGAGCAAGTTCTTGTGAGAACTTGCAGCCGTAGGGCTTTAATAAATCTAGTCCATAGGAGGGAAATTGGTGGGAGATCACATGTGGACTGTTGCGGTTATCTTATATGATTACATTTTGCCATTTCTAAGAGAGGGAGTTAAATATCTTTAAAGGGGCACTAAACCCACACATTTTCTTTCATGATTCAGATAGAGAATACAATTTCAAACAAAATTCCAGTTTACTTCTATTATCTAATTTGCATTATTGTTTAGGTATCCTTTGTTGAAGAAATAGCAATGTACATAGTTGAACCAATCACACGAGTCACCTATATGCAGCCACCAATCAGCAGCTACTGAGCCTATCTAAATATGCATTTCAGCAAAGGATAGCAAGAGAATGAAGCAAATTAGATAATAGAGGTAAATTAGAAAGTTGTTTATAATTGCATACTCTTTCTTAATCATGAAAGAAAAAATTGGGGTTTCATGTCCCTTTAAATATCAAAATATCTGTAGCTGTTTATGATTCACACAAAAGGAACTATGAGTGAATAATTTGCTTCATAGCTATTTCCATATTTGGGAAATAATATCTTAGCAAGATACGTATCCTTTCTAACCAGAAATTACACATTACACAGGCCATACTCAAACTCAACACCCCCTTTGAGGTCTGAATAGTAGTATAATTACCATACTATAAATCTAAGGCCTAGATTTAGAGTTTGGCGGTAGCCGTCAAAACCAGCGTTAGAGGCTCCTAACGCTGGTTTTAGGCTACCGCCGGTATTTGGAGTCAGTCAGGAAAGGGTCTAACGCTCACTTTTCAGCCGCGACTTTTCCATACCGCAGATCCCCTTACGTCAATTGCGTATCCTATCTTTTCAATGGGATCTTTCTAACTCCGGTATTTAGAGTCGTGGCTGAAGTGAGCGTTAGAAATCTAACGACAAAACTCCAGCCGCAGAAAAAAGTCAGTAGTTAAGAGCTTTCTGGGCTAACGCCGGTTTATAAAGCTCTTGACTACTGTGCTCTAAAGTACACTAACACCCATAAACTACCTATGTACCCCTAAACCGAGGTCCCCCCACGTCGCCGCCACTCGATTACATTTTTTTAACCCCTAATCTGCTGACCGCCACCTACGTTATCCTTATGTACCCCTAATCTGCTGCCCCTAACACCGCCGACCCCTATATTATATTTATTAACCTCTAACCTGCCCCCCACAATGTCGCCGCCAGCTACCTACAATAATTAACCCCTAATCTGCCGTCGCAAAGCGCCGCTACTTACGTTATCCTTATGTACCCCTAATCTGCTGCCCCTAACACCGCCGACCCCTATATTATATTTATTAACCCCAAATCTGCCCCCCACAACGTCGCCTCCACCTGCCTACACTTATTAACCCCTAATCTGCCGAGCGGACCGCACCGCTATTATAATAAAGTTATTAACCCCTAATTTGCCTCACTAACCCTATAATAAATAGTATTAACCCCTAATCTGCCCTCCCTAACATCGTCGACACCTAACTTCAAACATTAACCCCTAATCTGCCGACTGGAGCTCACCGCTATTCTAATAAATGTATTAACCCCTAAAGCTAAGTCTAACCCTAACACTAACACCCCCCTAAATTAAATATAATTTAAATCTAATGAAATTAATTAACTCTTATTAAATAAATTATTCCTATTTAAAGTTAAATACTTACCTGTAAAATAAACCCTAATATAGCTACAATATAAATAATAATTATATTATAGCTATTTTAGGATTTTTATTTATTTTACAGGTAACTTTGTATTTATTTTAACCAGGTACAATAGCTATTAAATAGTTAAGAACTATTTAATAGCTAAAATAGTTAAAATAATTACAAAATTACCTGTAAAATAAATCCTAACCTAAGTTACAATTAAGCCTAACACTACACTATCAATAAATTAATTAAATAAAATACCTACAATTACCTACAATTAAACCTAACACTACACTATCAATAAATTAATTAAATACAATATCTACAAATAAATACAATGAAATAAACTAACTAAAGTACAAAAAATAAAAAAGAACTAAGTTACAAAAAATAAAAAAATATTTACAAACATCAGAAAAATATTACAATTTTAAACTAATTACACCTATTCTAAGCCCCCTAATAAAATAACAAAGACCCCCAAAATAAAAAAATGCCCTACCCTATTCTAAATTACTAAAGTTCAAAGCTCTTTTACCTTACCAGCCCTGAACAGGGCCCTTTGCGGGGCATGCCCCAAAGAATTCAGCTCTTTTGCCTGTAAAAAAAACACATACAATACCCCCCCCCCAACATTACAACCCACCACCCACATACCCCTAATCTAACCCAAACCCCCCTTAAATAAACCTAACACTAAGCCCCTGAAGATCTTCCTACCTTATCTTCACCATACCAGGTTCACCGATCGATCCAGAAGAGCTCCTCCGATGTCTTGATCCAAGCCCAAGCGGGGGGCTGAAGATGTCCATGATCCGGATGAAGTCTTCATCCAAGCGGGAGCTGAAGAGGTCCATGATCCGGCTGAAGTCTTCTATCAACGGCATCTTCAATCCTCTTTCTTCCGGATCCATGTTCATCTTGCAGACCTCCGACGCGGAACATCCTGCTGGCCCGACGGACTACCGACGAATGAAGGCTCCTTTAAGGGACGTCATCCAAGAGGCGTCCCTCGAATTCCGATTGGCTGATAGGATTCTATCAGCCAATCGGAATTAAGGTAGGAAAATTCTGATTGGCTGATGGAATCAGCCAATCAGAATCAAGTTCAATCCGATTGAATCCGATTGATTCATTCGTCGGTAGTCCGTCGGGCCAGCAGGATGTTCCGCGTCGGAGGTCTGCAAGATGAACATGGATCCGGAAGAAAGAAGATTGAAGATGCCGTTGATAGAAGACTTCAGCCGGATCATGGACCTCTTCAGCTCCCGCTTGGATGAAGACTTCAGCCGGATCATGGACCTCTTCAGCTCCCGCTTGGATGAAGACTTCAGCCGGATCATGGACATCTTCAGCCCCCCCGCTTGGGCTTGGATCAAGACATCGGAGGAGCTCTTCTGGATCGATCGGTGAACCTGGTATGGTGAAGATAAGGTAGGAAGATCTTCAGGGGCTTAGTGTTAGGTTTATTTAAGGGGGGTTTGGGTTAGATTAGGGGTATGTGGGTGGTGGGTTGTAATGTTGGGGGGGGTATTGTATGTGTTTTTTTTTACAGGCAAAAGAGCTGAATTCTTTGGGGCATGCCCCGCAAAGGGCCCTGTTCAGGGCTGGTAAGGTAAAAGAGCTTTGAACTTTAGTAATTTAGAATAGGGTAGGGCATTTTTTTATTTTGGGGGTCTTTGTTATTTTATTAGGGGGCTTAGAGTAGGTGTAATTAGTTTAAAATTGTAATATTTTTCTGATGTTTGTAAATATTTTTTTTATTTTTTGTAACTTAGTTCTTTTTTATTTTTTGTACTTTAGTTAGTTTATTTCATTGTATTTATTTGTAGATATTGTATTTAATTAATGTATTGATAGTGTAGTGTTAGGTTTAATTGTAGGTAATTGTAGGTATTTTATTTAAATAATTTATTGATAGTGTAGTGTTAGGTTTAATTGTAACTTAGGTTAGGATTTATTTTACAGGTAATTTTGTAATTATTTTAACTATTTTAGCTATTAAATAGTTCTTAACTATTTAATAGCTATTGTACCTGGTTAAAATAAATACAAAGTTACCTGTAAAATAAATATAAATCCTAAAATAGCTATAATATAAATATAATTTATATTGTAGCTATATTAGGATTTATTTTACAGGTAAGTATTTAGCTTTAAATAGGAATAATTTATTTAATAAGAGTTCATTTATTTCGTTAGATTTAAATTATATTTAACTTAGGGGGGTGTTAGTGTTAGGGTTAGACTTAGCTTTAGGGGTTAATACATTTATTAGAATAGCGGTGAGCTCCAGTCGGCAGATTAGGGGTTAATGTTTGAAGTTTGGTGTTGGCGATGTTAGGGAGGGCAGATTAGGGGTTAATACTATTTATTATAGGGTTAGTGAGGCGGATTAGGGGTTAATAACTTTATTATAATAGCGGTGCGGTCTGCTCGGCAGATTAGGGGTTAATAAGTGTAGGCAGGTGAAGGCGACGTTGTGGGGGGCAGATTAGGGGTTAATAAATATAATATAGGGGTCGGCGGTGTTAGGGGCAGCAGATTAGGGGTACATAGGGATAATGTAAGTAGCGGCGGTTTACGGAGCGGCAGATTAGGGGTTAATAATAATATGCAGGGGTCAGCGATAGCGGGGGCGGCAGATTAGGGGTTAATAATTGTAAGGTTAGGGGTGTTTAGACTCGGGGTACATGTTAGAGTGTTAGGTGCAGACGTAGGAAGTGTTTCCCCATAGAAAACAATGGGGCTGCGTTAGGAGCTGAACGCGGCTTTTTTGCAGGTGTTAGTTTTTTTTTCAGCTCAAACAGCCCCATTGTTTTCTATGGGGGAATCGTGCACAAGCACGTTTTTGAAGCTGGCCGCGTCCGTAAGCAACTCTGGTATCGAGAATTGCAGTGGCGGTAAATATGCCTGTACGCTCCCTTTTTGGAGCCTAACGCAGCCATTCTGTGAACTCTCCATACCAGAGGTATTTAAAAGGTGCGGCCAGAAAAAAGCCAGCGTTAGCTACGCGGGTCGTTACCGACAAAACTCTAAATCTAGGCGTAAGAGATTTCATGGTTTTCCCAGTTCAGCTCAATCCCTGGAACCTAACTGTACTTTTTATGATTCAATAGTGCCATTGTTGCTTACAAAATTTGATGATGACTTCTATTACTCATCTAAATTAGTCCATAGCCCACACTGTTCTCCATGGGTTTTTGCTTTAGTATTGGTGACATCTCCTAGAGCAGGACATATAAATGTCAGGGTGCCAACAAAACTCAGGAGACCTGGCAGTTATGCTGTGCAATGGAGCAGTGTGAAGCTCATCTGATGTTTGAGAATGAAATGTTTGGAGTCAAATACTCTACATACCATAGATCTGTTTTATAGCAACAGAATAAAATAAGGGTGCGCTAAAAAAGCAGCTATAGACCAATGACAGATCACAAGTATGGAATCTGTAGCTCTATGATATTTAGTATAACACACAAAAAAATTATTAAAATTAATAAATACTTAACTCACTTTAGGATTTTTTGGCATGATGACATCTTGATAAAGACTGAAAAGCTGAAACACGTTGATGGATGATGGGAAGCCTGGTTGTTTTGATAGATTTACCATTTGAAATATACACACAGAGCATTCTGTAAGGATTTGGTAACTATTGATTGACATTTGAAAATTGCCACTGTGTTGAGAATAACGGTCAACTCAAATGCAAAATTGGATACAAACACCGGTAATCCGCTCCTCTGATTGGATAAGCGGCAACATGTGATACATCACCCGAACAGCTGACAGCAACGTACACAGAGGTTGTACAGAGAGTGCTGAGTTAGAGGGTTTTAACTATGCCAAAAAGTCCTAAAGTGAGCAGAAAAATCTGTATTCCCTAGATTTCGGATTCCTGTGAGTACTTTAAGTTGATGTCCACTACTCATGTAAGCTTCTATGAAAAGTTTATTGCAGCGAATAACAACAAACTGTCTCCTCTGGGACATATGGCACATCGGAACTATCTTGGGACTTTTGTCAAGTGATACAGAATTTGTTTTTACATTTTTAATGTGTGATTGTCGTTATATACCACCGGTGGTTATTCATTTTAATTAATTTTTGTGTGTTATAATAAATATAGACATACACAGTTTGTAGATTCTATGGGGTAGATTTATCAACTGTCGGGCGGACATGCTTGTGCAATGCCACCCCCTGCACATTTTCGCCCAATCGGCCACTAGCAGGGGGTGTCAATCATCCGGATCGGGATGATTGCAGTCCGCTACCTCAGAGGTGGCGGTTGAGTTACGACCGCTGCTTCTTAACTTAAGTTTCAGGCGGACCTGAAACTTCGGGGGGTAAATTGCAGCATCCGCTACTTGATAAATCTACCTCTTTGTTTGGGATCTGTCATTGGTCTATAGCTGCTTTTTTAGCACACCCTTATTTTTTTCTGTTGGTATTTTGGATTTGGTGAGTTGTAGGGATACTGCTCGGGAATAAGAATAGCTGTGCTATACTTAGGGAGCCTTGTTTGCGATAGATCTGTTTTATGACACAACTTTATTGCAGTGAATTTAGATAACTTTACTAGCAGTTGTTGGTGTAAGCTGTCAATTTAAAGCCTTTGTTCTAGTGTCTACAGTACTATGGATTTATAAATAGCAGAACGTTCCTAATCAAAAAGAAATAAATACATAAATCATGAATGGCGTTAATATATGCAGTAAGACGTAGTCTCCTGCTTAAATGTCTTACTCTAAATGATTGTGTGGGATTCACTCCTTATTACTCACCAGTATGATTAGTCATCAGTAATGTGAACAAATCTGTTTTTTGTTTTTTTTCATTGCTATAACTATGTACAAGGAGAGGCTATGCTAATGCAATAGGAATAGAGACTGCTTTGTTTTTAGAGTGTGTTATATTTTTAAGTTTTGATCAGACAAATCATTACTTACTGGATAGGCACAGATGAATTCTTTTTTTAGCAATTTAGTCACCTATGGACAGTGCTAAATTCTTAGGGGCCGATTTGCTAAGCAGCAGACGCTGATGTTTCCGCGCGTGCCTTCTGCTGACACCCCCTGCTAGCAGCCGATTGGCTACGAATGTGCAGGGGGTGGCATTGCACAAGCATTTCACCAGAAATGCTTGTACAATGTTAAATGCAGACAGCGTATGCTGTTGGCATTTAGCGATGCAGGGCGGACATTATTCGCTACTGCAAAATAATGTCCGCCCGGGGTATGATAAATCTAGCCCCTAGTGTATAACTGTCATGCTTCAACAATACAGTTGTATAATATGGTATCAAACTTAGTAATAAAGCTATGAAAGAGGATTATACACAAATATAATGTGAACAAAACATGTACCAGAAGATGCAGCAAGTGGTGGAAAGCATATTATCTGAAGGTTGGATACTAGCATTTTTAGAGTGTAATGATAGAGGTGAAGCACCAATCAGATAATTTAATATTAGCTCACTGAATGGCAAACATGGTAATTGTAACAAGTGGTATTGCAATGCTAGACCAATTACAAAGAAACAGTTTATAATAATGGCAAACAAGGTAGCTGGAACATGAGGTACTGCAATTCTGAAGTAAGCTGTTTATAGGGACAGTGTACTATAATTAACCTTCCTTTTTCCTATTGCTTATGTTTATAATGTAAGTTTTCTTTATACAAATGGCACCAAATCAATTAAACTAAAGCTTAACTTTTTTTTTTTTTTTTTAAATCTCCCTTATAACTAATACCCATTACTGGTAATAGCAATACATTTCAATATGTTGTTAATGTTATATTGGATACTTATTGAGCTGTTGACAGTGACGTGTGGTGAGGTCATTGGCAGGTGAGGCACTGGCTAGTATCAGAGCTAGATAAACACATTTATTACCCCAATAGAGGTTCAATTGTTGGATACTTAGGAGTCTGCAGAAACACTCAGACACACAAACATAAACATTCAAATGCACACACACACACCCATAGATACACACAAACAGAAACATTCAATGGCACACACAAACAGAAACATTCAAAGGCACACACACTCATATACACACTTAAAGGGACAGTCTACACCAGAATTTATATTGTTTAAAAAGATAGATAATCCCTTTATTACCCATTCCCTATTTTTGCATAACTAACACAGTTATATAAATATACTTTTTACCTCTGTAATTACCTTGTATCTAAGCCTCTGCAAACTGCCCCCTTATTTCAGTTCTTTTGACAGACATCCATTTTAGCCAATCAGAGCTGGCTCACCTGAACTCCACGTGCGAGAGCACAGTGTTTGATATATGACACACATGAACTAACACCCTCTACTGGTGAAAAACTAAAGAGGTGGCCTTCAAGGGCTTAGAAATTAGCTTATGAACCTCCTAGGTTTAGCTTTCAATTAAGAATACCAAGAGAACAAAGCAAAATTAGTGATAAAAGTAAGTTACATGCCCTATCTGAAACATGAAAGTTTATTTTGGACTAGACTGTCCCTTTAATCAGAAACATTTAAAGGCACACTCATCCACACACACACAAACAAAAACATTAAAAGGCACACACACGCATATACACACATATTCAGAAACATTCAAAGACACACACACAAACAAAAACATTAAAAGGCACACACACACTTATATACACATTCAAACAAAAACATTCATAGACACACACAAACAGAAACATTCAAAGGCACACACAAAATCATAGACAAACACAAACAGAAACATTCAAAGGCACACACACTCATATACACACATAATCAGAAACATTTAACCTTTTAAGGACATATGACGGAATTTTTCCGTCATAAAAGAATTGAGCAAACTGAAAGCTGTGTCCTTAAAGGGTTAAAGGGACACTGAACCCAATTTTTTCTTTCGTGATTCAGATAGAGCATGCAATATTTTTTTTTTCAAATTATCTTTTATTAAAAGGAAACGAAGCAGTTACAATAATACAAATCAATTCCAATCTTCAAAATACAGCAAGTGTTTTTACAGATGTTTATGCATGACATTGAGATACAGTATCTTTGTATAGGCAGTAATTCCCTGAAATTAAAGTCCATATCTCCAACATTTACTGCTAGATGTGCGCTTCGCTCCTTTAAAAGTTTTTCCAGTATTTAAAACCTCTAACAACTATTTACATTTTAACATCAGACCATTAACAATTATCTCTTTGGTGTCTCTGTTCTCAGTTACAGACTGAATGCAGAGAAGAGGGGGGCAGAAATGAGACATAGATAGGGGAGGTGAGGGGGAAAAAAAACAAAACAAAAAAAAAAACCTATGAATATATATTGATGTGTTGCTTTTACCTACACGGCTCAGAACAACATTACTTCCAAGGGATCATTACCCTGTCCCGTGTTCACTGCAAATTGTCTCCTCTCCCCAGTGTTGATTTGCAGCAAATGGTTTAAGTATCTGACTCTGTATAGATGGGTCCAGTGTATCTATATATATTTTCCATTTTTGGAGAAAGGGGCGTAGTCTACCTTTTGTGTCAAGTCTAACATCATATTGTTCCACAAAAAGTTGTTTAAGTATCAGATGTTTCAATTGTGCTATTGTCGGTGTTTGTCTGGTAATCCATCTTTTGAGAATGCATTGTCTGGCAAGTATTGTGTACAATGAAAGGAATTTATGTAGCTTTCTATGTGTGTCATCCCATTTAAACAGGACAATTTCTGCCTCTGTGAATTCGATCTCTATCTGAAATGTAAGCTTTAGCCAGTACTGACATTGACCCCAGAACCTCCTAACCTTCGGACATGTGTAGAAATAATGATGTAATGATGGAGCTGCCAATCTGCATTTAATGCAGTGGTCCGGGACCTTCTGATCCCATTTAGATAGTCTATGTGGCGTGATATAATCCATATGTAAGATTCTGGTTTGTGTTTCCCTATGTGACACCGCCAATGTTGCCTGTCTGGTTCTTTCTAGACTCTCTTTAATATCTTGTATCGTGAGCTCCACCGAGGAAGTAAAATCATGTTTTAGCAGCAGTTTTGTCAGGATCACAGACTCATTCTGCTGCAGTAGACGCGTGTAGATATGAGATAGCGATAATAACCCCGCTCGAAACAGAGTCTGCACTATCGCAAAAGGCAATGCCTCCCAGAACCCCGCGTTGGAAGACTGCAACGATCCCACATAGTGTCTCAGCTGTAAATAGGCATAGAAGTGCCTATTTGGGACTTGGAATTTGGTTTTTAAATCTTGGAATGACCGAACTGTGCGCGGTAGTGGATCCAGTATGTCTCCAAGTACCTTCAGTCCCATCCCTTCCCAAATTTGGAAGGGTTCCTGATCCATTCCAGCAGGGAAGTCTGGGTTCCCTAAAACAGGGATGAATTTTGGGGGGGGGGGGGAGTCAATCTTTAGGTATTTATGTATTTTGTGCCAGGCCTTTAGTGGGTCTCTGTACACCACATTATTGAGAATTTCAGTGGGGAGTGTTTTTCCATTTCCATAGGGTAGATATGCCAACGAGATGGGAGCCACCACCGCTCTCTCGAGCTTGTCGTCGCCAAAGTGGTTCATGCCTAGTTGCCAGTCTATTACCAGTCTAGCCAATGCTGCCCAATTGTATAGTTTTAAATTCGGAAGGGCTAGCCCCCCTGCGGAGTATGGAAGTTGTAATTTTTCCATCGCTATCCGCGGTTTACCTTTTTTCCAGATGAATTGTGATATTGCCCTGGATAGCAGATGTAAATCTGCATTATTCAGGAGAAATGGCAACATATGCATTGGGTATAGTATTTTAGGCAATATTGTCATCTTGATCAAGTTGACTCTGCCCGACAGCCCCAAGGGGAGGCCAAGCCAATTCGACAACTGAGAGGATAATTGTACGCATTTGTTAGACATGTTTAGTTTATACATTTTTGAGGGATCCCTATGCAGGTGTATGCCTAGGTAGGTAAGGCTCTCCGTTGCTTCTACAAACGGGAAGCAGTGAGTAGAGTGTGGGTGTCTTCTGAGCCATAACACCTCTGATTTGGAGGTATTTATCTTGTACCCCGAAAAACTGCCAAACTCCTCTATCGTCTGGAGTATGACCGGGATATGTATTCGCGGAGAATCAACAAACAACAACATGTCGTCCGCGTATAGTGCCAGGTGAAGAGGGGTGTTTTTTATGATAATGCCCGGGAATACTTTCCTGAGTTTTGTGGCCAGTGGCTCCAGCGCAAGGTTGAACAATAATGGGGAGAGGGGGCACCCCTGTCTGGTGCCCCTCTGAAGATGAAAGTCCCCCGAAAAGAGGCCATTAGAAAGAATCCTAGCCACTGGTGAGTCATAGATTTTGCCCAGAATATTTTTAGGAAGGGGCCCTCGAATCCAAATCTGTGCAGCGACTCCATCAGATGGGGCCATTCCACCCTATCGAAGGCCTTCTCTAAGTCCAAGGACAGCAGGAAGGCCTCCGGGCCGCCTCTTTCCGAACCGTCTTTTCCCTGCCTCCACTGTTTTGGCTGCCTCCCAAAAGAGTGTAACATTATCTGTGTGGATGGCATTATCTGTTGCATAGTCTGTCCATGAATGTTGCAGGAATTTGAGGAAGTATGTAGGAAAGCAGAGTATGTTTCTATTGGTGTGTTGTCCGCTAGTTTTCAATGTCAATGCTACTGGTGCATGGTCTGATATCAGTATGTCGTGAATTTTGCAGTCCAGTACACGATCAGTCAGTTTGTTGTCTATTAGGAAAATATCTATCCTAGAAAGTGTATGTTTAGCTTTTGATAGGCAAGTATATTCCTTACCCTCTGGGTTGCGTAGCCTCCATATATCACTGGTGTTGATGTCTGTGTCGAACATTCTAAATATTCTAGTTTCATATTTCACTTTATAGTTTTTTTTGGGGTCTTTAATTTTAAGAGGTTCCAACCATTGTCTGTCAAGTGTGTGAGTGGGGGAGATATTAAAATCCCCTCCAATTATCAACTTGGTTCCCCAGTGAGGTGCTAAGTGCTTTATCAAATCCTCCCAAAATTTGGAATCTCTGTGGTTAGGTGCATATATATTGCAGAATACATAGTCCACTGAGTCCACGGTCGCCTCCACTATCATGTATCTGAAGTTAGAGTCTAGGTACGTATGTTTTATGTTGACCGTCAGTTTTTTCCCGAACACCACAGCCAACCCTCTGCTGGCCCGGGTGTGCGACAAAAAGACAACCCGATTCACCCATTCTCTACGTAACTTTTGGTGTTCTGTGTCAGAAAGGTGCGTCTCCTGCAGCACCGCGATGTCAGTCCCTAATTTTCTAAGGTGATTAAGAACTGCTTTTCGTTTGATGGGAGTGTTGAGGCCTCCTACATTCCAGGTTATAACTCTAAGTGGCATCCGTGTTTGTGTTATCCAACTTGTTGGGAAAAAAAAAAAGGGGGGGAGGATTAAGTAGTGAGAAACGGGGAGGGAGAGGAGAAGAGGGACAAAAGACATCGTAAAGGTAGAGTCTGCAGATCTGCGAGCCAGCATGAGGTATAAGACAGCATGACATTCCAACCCACATGTAATGCATTTTACAGATTAGCATGGTGTCAGATATAATTCTTTTACACAGATTTCTAGTGTAATTCCCAGTGTAGTCCCTCCTCTTCTGTTTGCTTCCCTGCCTACATCTGTTGGGGGTCTGCATATCATTTTCCAAAACCTGATCTCCTAACTGTGTCATAGGAAATTCACTCTCCTGTAAGTGAGTAACTGCAGCTTGCCATAACTTTGGGATGTTGCTTAGCTTGCTGTGCACTCCTCTTAAATCTCCCCCGGATCCTGACTTGCGTTTTCTTTACTAGTTGTTTAATAGTTGTTTCCGATGTTACCTGTCTGTCCTCCACATCTGAGATGCGAGTTTCAGCCAAGTTTATTCTTCTAGCAGCA
Organism: Bombina bombina; assembly: GCF_027579735.1. Taxonomy (NCBI): domain Eukaryota; kingdom Metazoa; phylum Chordata; class Amphibia; order Anura; family Bombinatoridae; genus Bombina; species Bombina bombina. The sequence goes on from NC_069504.1 coordinate 884,347,980, forward strand.
AATTGGCGCACCTCACATGTAAGGGTGTCTACTCCCATTTGTAATGAGTCCATCTTGGGGAGGAAGAAAGATTTCAATTCTTGTAACAAGGCATTGTGGTCCAATCCAGAGGGGGTCTCTTGGCTCATTAGAGCTGGTTCTTCTGTGTGGATTTCTGCTGCAAATTTATGTTGCTTTTTATTCTCAGTATTCTTTGCCCTGTGTGACATGTCTTCAGGTGCAATAGGTGAGATTTTGTAAAAATATTTATCTACTTTCATTGAGGCTTAAGAGAGCTGTGGCATTAGTGTCTCCCTTCATGTGTATTTCAATAGTTCTGTTATTGACAGGTCTTTCAACCAGTATACAATGTAGGGTGTATTTGCTGCTTAGACAGAGGCTCCAGTGGTCAGTATTGCTGATTGGGTCTGAGGCTGTGCTGGTTTGTAATTCTCACCAGAGTTCAGGGTTCAAAGTCTCTTATAATAAGGTAGTTTGCCTCTGATACACTGTACTTTGGGTTATAATTTGTCAGCTGCAAGCCGTATGTTCCAGCCACACAAACAGCTTTAAATTCAGTTCAGAATGGCCCCTAAGTGTTGGAGTGTTATAATGGCTAATTCTCTATACTGGTTCAGATAATATTCTATGTAGTTGTTCCCAAAGCAGTTAATACAAGCCTTCTGATAAACTACAATGTTATGTTACTTGATAATGGTGCATAAAACGTCCCAAATGACAGGCCCAGGCCAAGAGGAGCGTGGCCTGACCAGTGGACAGCTGCGGAGCTCTAACAATCCCAACTCTGTGGTCCAGAGCTTGCAACAACTCCAAGTCTCTGTGGGATAAGTGCTGCCCTAGTTTTTGTAGGGTGATATATTCCTATCTTATCCTAATGTCCTCTCGTATTAAAAAAGGGCAGCGCGGCATGCTTGGATGGTTACTTTCATTAGGCCGCTACCACGTGGGTAACGCTATCCCTCACTGTGCTTTATAGTCGGCAGCTTGCCGCTCCAGGCAGCTCTGTTACTTGTAGTATGGACCCGGTACTCCCAAAAGATTTAGTTGTCCCACCACTCTGGGCTATTTCAGCTATACTCCGGGTATATTTACTGTGCCTTCTGATGCACTACAGGCTGTCTGGCCTTCCCCTTCACTGACCTGTGCGCCAATGCTTCTGCAGTTCTAGCAAACCTCTCCCTCTGATATGCCGACACCCCTTCAGTACACCCCCGCCAGAGGCTTTTTCTTTTACCTGGCCGATGATGTGTAGGGGTATATCCAAAGAGGGTCGCCGCTCCGTGCTGCACTTAGATGGAATGTGAGCCAAGATGGCGCGGTGCTGAAGCGCGGCTCCTTCCTTTTGCTGGGCTCCCGGCCGCTGGATCCGTTGTTGTGATCCACACACTGCTACAAATTAGTCAGCGGAGTTCTGCACAACCCGACAATACCCTTGAGTGTGGGGCTAGGCAGGCAAATTAAAACTTATGGGTCTATTTTGTAGCTCCTAAACACGGAGCTCAGAGCAATTGCTGCTACCTAGTAAGCCCGCCTACCGGAAGTCCCCTAGAGCATGCAATTTTAAACAATTTTCTAATTTACTCCTATTATCAATTTTTCTTTGTTCTCTTGCTTTCTTTATTTGAAAAAGAAGGCATCTAAGCTATGTTTTTGGTTCAGCACCATGGAAAGCACTTGTTTATTGGTAGGTGAATTTACACACCAATCAGCAAGAACAACACAGTGTGTTCACCAAAAATGGGCCAGCATCTAAACTTACATTCTTGCAATTCAAATAAAGATACCAAGAGAATTAAAAGAATTTGATAATAGGAGTAAATTAGAAAGTTGCTTAAAATTTAATGCTCTATCTGAATCACGATAGAAAAAAATTGGGTTCAGTGTCCCTTTAAAGGCACACACACACACACACACACACAAACAAAAACATTCAAAGGCACACACACGCATATACACACATAGGGGCATATTTAGGATTGTGCGAACGGACATGATCCGATATAGCGGATCATGTCCGCTGCACATTGATAAATGCAGACAGCATACGCTCTCTGCATTTATAATTTCACCAGCAGTTCTTGTGAACTGCTGGTGCAATGCCGCCCCCTGCAGATTCGCGGCCAATCGGCCACTAGCAGGGGGTGTCAATCAACCCGATCGTATTCGATCGGGTTGATTTCTGGCGATTTCTGTCCGCGGCCTCAGAGCAGGCGGACTGGTTATGGAGCAGCGGTTTCTCACATTTTTCATTTGCAGGATATAAGGAACCACCGGTAGTCAGCTCCAGAGCACAGACTCCGTTCCTGCCCTTACTTCCCGCCTAGGCACTGAGCACAGCTGCTCTGCCTCTTCTTCCGCTGATTGGCTTCCACGGATTGGCTCCCCCCAAGAAGCAGCTATGAGAGCTGACTCAATTGGTGGCTTATTTTCCACGCTGTGCCTCTAACTACCAGTGGATGGCACTGGTGCTTGTGGCTAATAGCCAAATCAGCAAACACGTTGAGCAATGGAGAGCTGCAGACCTGCTCACTGCCTCTTCATTGCTTAACATGAACCCAAAAACTTTTTTTTTAAATTTATTAAATCACTAATTAATAACGTTTTTTCTTTTGTCCATATGACAGGTGAGGCTCTGCTTTAGGCTTTAGTATCTAAAAGTAAAATGAGAAAAATTATAAAACTGCTTCACCAAAGTTGACAGAATTAAAACATACATTTTGGTCTAGATTACAAGTGGAGTATAAAAATGTTGGCACTATGGTGTGCTAACATTGCTAAAGCGATATCCTAACATTGCTAAAGCGCTATCCTAACATTGCTAAAGTGCTATCCCATTTTATTGCATATTACAACTGGAAAGTAAAATGTTATTGCTTAAAAATGCGCTAACATCTGGAGGTTGGGTAGTGCGGCTGCACTTATTAATCCCTCACCTAATAGGCTCTTATGGTGTGCTACAAAACTCCTTTGTTCAAGCACTAACCCGAAGGTGTGCTAAGCCAAATATGTATGTGTGTATGTATATATTAAATGCAAACATTAATAATATACGACTAGATTACGAGTTTTGCGTTATGAGTGAAAAAGCAGCGTTATGGCTCTTTTTCACTACCGCTGGTATTACGAGTCTTGTAGGTATACCTGTACTGCACACCTTTTTGGCCGTAACGCAACGTAACTACCGCACTTTTTAAAAAGTCCTTTTTCAATGGACTTCCACAGCACCGGTATTACGAGTTTGCCTGTCCAGCCAAAAAGTAAACTGAATGTCAGTAGCTATGGGGTTTGCACTACATAGCTGTAACATAAAACTCAAGACTAAAGTGTTACAAAGTACACTAACACCCATAAACTACCTATTAACCTCTAAACCGAGGCCCTCCCGCATCGCAAACACTAAAATAAAATTATTAACCTCTAATCTGCCGCTCCGGACATCGCCGCCACTATAATAAACATATTAACCCCTAAACCGCCGCACTCCCGCATCGCAAACACTAGTTAAATATTATTAACCCCTAATCTGCTTCCCCCAATGTCGCCGCCACTATACTAAAGTCATTAACCCCTAAACCTCTGGCCTCCCACATCACTACCACTAAATAAATATATTAAACCCTAAGTGCAACCCTAACACCCCTAACTTTAATATAAGTAAAATAAATCTAAATAAAACCTACTATTAATTCTTTAATAATACCTATTTAAGACTAAATACTTACCTGTAAAATAAACCCTAAACTAGCTACAATATAACTAATAGTTATATTGTATCTAGCTTATGTTTTATTTTTATTTCACAGCTAAGTTTGTATTTACTTTAACTAGGTAGATTAGTTAGTAAATAGTTATAAACTATTTACTAGCTACCTAGTTAAAATAAATACAAAGTTACCTGTAAAATAAAACCTAACCTGTCTTACATTAACACCTAACATTACACGAAAATCAAAATAAATTACATTAATTAAATACAATTAACTAAATTACTTAAAAAAATAAACACTGAATTACACAAAATAAAAAAGAAATGATCAAATATTTAAACTAATTACACCTAATCTAATAGACCTATCAAAATAAAAAAGCCCCCCCAAAATAAAAAAAACCCTAGCCTAAACTAAACTGCCAATAGCCCTTAAAAGGGCCTTTTGCGGGGCATTGCCCCAAAGAAATCAGCTCTTTCACCTGTAAAATAAATACAAACACCCACCCAACCAAACCCCCCAAATAAAATCCTATCTAAAAAACCTAAGCTCCCCATTGCCCTGAAAAGGGCATTTGGATGGGCATTGCCCTTGAAAGGGCATTTTTTTTTCTCTTTTTCATTGCCCAAACCCCTAATCTAAAAATAAAACCCACCCAATAAACCCTTAATAAAGCCAAACACTAACCCCCGAAGATCCACTTACAGTTTTTAAAGACCGGACATCCATCCTCAACGAAGCCGGGAGAAGTCTTCATCCAAGCGGGTAAAAGTCCTCAACGAAGCCGGGAGAAGTCTTCATCCAAATGGCAAAAAGTCATCCTCCAGGCAGGCAGAAGTCTTCATCCAGACGGCATCTTCGATCTTCATCCTTCCGACACGGAGCGGCTCCATCTTCAAGACATCCGGTGCGGAGCATCCTTTTCTTTTGAATCCTCTTGAAGAATGAAGGTTCCTTTAAATGACGTCATCCAAGATGGCGTCCCTTGAATTCCGATTGGCTGATAGAATTCCTATTGCTGATTGGATCAACCAATAGGATTGAAGCTCAATCCTATTGGCTGATTGCATCAGCCAATAGGATTTTTTACCCTTTAATTCTGATTGGCTGATAGAATTCTATAAGCCAATCGGAATTCAAGGGACGCCATCTTGGATGACATCATTTAAAGGAACCTTCATTCTTCAAGAGGATTCGAAAGAAGAGGATGCTCCGTGCCGGATGTCTTGAAGATTGAGCCGTTTCGCTTCGGAAGGATGAAGATAGAAGATGCCGTCTGGATGAAGACTTCTGCCCGCCTGGAGGACAACTTCTTGCCGCTCGGATGAAGAGTTCTCCCAGCTTCGTTGAGGACTTTTGCCCGCTTGGATGAAGACTTCTCCCGGCTTCATTGAGGATGGATGTCCAGTCTTCAAAAACTGTAAGTGGATCTTCGGGGGTTAGTGTTAGGTTTTATTTAGTGTTTAGTGGGTGGGTTTTATTTTTAGATTAGGGGTTTGGGCAATGAAAAAGAGCTAAATGCCGTTTTTAAGGGCAATGCCCATCCAAATGCCATTTTCAGGGCAATGGAGAGCTTAGGTTTTGTAGATAGGATTTTATTTGGGGGGTTTGGTTGTGTGGGTGGTGGGTTTTACTGTTGGGGGGGTGTTTGTATTTTTTTATTACAGGTAAAAGAGCTGATTTCTTTGGGGCAATGTCCCATAAAAGGCCCTTTTAAGGGCTATTGGCAGTTTAGTTTGGGCTAGCGTTTTTTTTATTGTGGGGGGGCTTTTTTATTTTGATAGGGCTATTAGATTAGGTGTAATTAGTTTAAATATTTGATAATTTCTTTTTTATTTTGTGTAATTTAGTGTTTATTTTTTTGTAATTTAGTTAATTGTATTTAATTAATATAATTTATTTAATTTTAGTGTAATGTTAGGTGTTAGTGTAAGACAGGTTAGGTTTTATTTTACAGGTAACTTTGTATTTATTATAACTAGGTAGCTAGTAAATAGTTAATAACTATTTACTAACTATTCTACCTAGTTAAAATAAATATAAACTTAGCTGTGAAATAAAAATAAAACCTTAGCTAGCTACAATTTAACTATTAGTTATATTATAGCAAGCTTAGGGTTTATTTTATAGGTAAGTATTTAGTTTTAAATAAGAATTATTTAGTTAATAATAGTCATTTTTATTTAGATTTATTTTAATTATATTAAAGTTAGGGGTGTTAGGGTTAGGGTTAGACTCAGGTTTAGGGGTTAATATATTTATTTAGTGTTAGTGATGTGGGAGGCCAGAGGTTTAGGGGTTAATAACTTTAGTATAGTGGTGGCGGCGACGTTGGGGCAGAGTTAATAAATTTATGTAGGTGGCGGCAACATTGGGGGAGGCAGATTAGGGGTTAATAAGTGTAATGTAGGTGTCAGCGATGTCGGGGGCGGCAGATTAGGGGTGTTTAGACTCAGGGTTTATGTTAGGGTGTTAGGTATAAACATAAATTTTCTTTCCCCATAGGAATCAATGGGACTGCGTTACGGAGCTTTACGCTCCTTTCTTGCTGGTGTTAGGATTTTTTTTAGCCTGATGTCTATGGGGAAATCGTGCACGAGCACATAAAAACCATCTCAAAGCAGCGCTGGTATTTGTGTGCGGTCTGGAGCTCAACGCTGCCATATTGCCTGCTAACGCTGGGTTTTTGCAAACCTGTAATAGCAGCGCTATTAAAGGTGAGTGGTGGAAATAACTTGCAAGTTATTACCGAGCCGCTCATAACGCAAAACTCGTAATCTGGCCGATAGTCTCTCATACAGAGGATACACTGTCCTAAAATGTTTTTTATTTTCTGTTTCTTCTTAGAATTAAAACAGCACCTCAAATAGAAACAATACAAAAATAGTTCAGTTTTGTTGTTTAAATCAGCTCTAAAGAACTTTTATCAGAATTATTAACGTATTACTAAGCTTTGACTGAGCTCTATCAGTGTAATGATTGTCCAATAACCAGCCCCACATCTGATAAGTTAGTTCAGAACAGCACCTCAAAAGGAAAAAAGTGTAAATAGTGCAATCCTGTTGTTTACATCCACACAGGATAGTCCTTATTAGATTTATTCACTTATTTTTGAGCTTTAACCAAGCTCTATTGAATTACGGCAGCGTTACAATTGGCCCTTAAAGTGATAGTAAATTCTAACGTTTGTGATTTACCAGTGGAACAAATAAAGGGGACTTTCAGTAATGAAGTATAAAATTCTTCATACTGAAAGTTCCTTTATTTGTTTAAAGCGTTTGCCGCACTGAGCTCCTCAGGCAGCCCACGGCAGAACATTATTTTGCTGTAAGGTGATGTTTCCATCTCTTAGCTAATAGCCATGCGTGCCAGCTGGCGCCAAATCCTCATTTTCTTTTTAGTTCTTCTAATAAACATTAAATTATGTTAATAAGTTGATAAATACCATTGTTGCTGTTATAGTTATATTTGTCTTTACTTTTGTTTTTCACTGTACCATTACAATTATAAAAATATTATCTGTCTTTTTGCAATTAAAGGGACAGTCTAGATCCAATACTTATTCTTTATTAATTATTGTTACATCCCAGACAAACATCTTGCAACGGGTTCCACATCTATAAGCTTGTAAGAAGTACATTAAACTTTTAAATAATAATTGTTTGTTAGCAGCCGAAAATGGCCACCAAGCTCTGCCCACAGCGTTCTTCTTCTCTAGTTAGTTGTTTTCTTGTATGACAGCTTAGCAGTGCACACATAGGCCTAGATTTGGAGTTCGGCGGTAAAAGGGCTGTTAACGCTCCGCGGGCTTTTTTCTGGCCGCACCATAAAATTAACTCTGGTATCGAGAGTTCAAACAAATGCTGCGTTAGGCTCCAAAAAAGGAGCGTAGAGCATTTTTACCGCAAAAGCAACTCTCTATACCAGAGTTGCTTACGGACGCGGCCGGCCTCAAAAACGTGCTCGTGCACGATTCCCCCATAGGAAACAATGGGGCTGTTTGAGCTGAAAAAAAACCTAACACCTGCAAAAAAGCAGCGTTCAGCTCCTAACGCAGCCCCATTGTTTCCTATGGGGAAACACTTCCTACGTCTGCACCTAACACTCTAACATGTACCCCGAGTCTAAACACCCCTAACCTTACACTTATTAACCCCTAATCTGCCGCCCCCGCTATCGCTGACCCCTGCATATTTTTTTAAACCCCTAATCTGCCGCTCCGTAAACCGCCGCCACCTACGTTATCCCTATGTACCCCTAATCTGCTGCCCTAACCCCGCCGACCCCTATATTATATTTATTAACCCCTAACCTGCCCCCCACAACGTCGCCGACACCTGCCTACACTTATTAACCCCTAATCTGCCGAGCGGACCTGAGCGCTACTATAATAAAGTTATTAACCCCTAATCCGCCTCACTAACCCTATCATAAATAGTATTAACCCCTAATCTGCCCTCCCTAACATCGCCGACACCTAACTTCAATTATTAACCCCTAATCTTCCGATCGGAGCTCACCGCTATTCTAATAAATGGATTAACCCCTAAAGCTAAGTCTAACCCTAACACTAACACCCCCCTAAGTTAAATATAATTTACATCTTACTAAATAAATTAACTCTTATTAAATAACTTATTCCTATTTAAAGCTAAATACTTACCTGTAAAATAAATCCTAATATAGCTACAATATAAATTATAATTATATTATAGCTATTTTAGGATTAATATTTATTTTACAGGCAACTTTGTAATTATTTTAACCAGGTACAATAGCTATTAAATAGTTAAGAACTATTTAATATTTACCTAGTTAAAATAATAACAAATTTACCTGTAAAATAAATCCTAACCTAAGATATAATTAAACCTAACACTACCCTATCAATAAAATAATTAAATAAACTACCTACAATTACCTACAATTAACCTAACACTACACTATCAATAAATTAATTAAACACAATTCCTACAAATAAATACAATTAAATAAACTAGCTAAAGTACAAAAAATAAAAAAGAACTAAGTTACAGAAAATAAAAAAATATTTACAAACATAAGAAAAATATTACAACAATTTTAAACTAATTACACCTACTCTAAGCCCCCTAATAAAATAACAAAGACTCCCAAAATAAAAAAATTCCCTACCCTATTCTAAATTAAAAAAGTTACAAGCTCTTTTACCTTACCAGCCCTGAACAGGGCCCTTTGCGGGGCATGCCCCAAGAATTTCAGCTCTTTTGCCTGTAAAAAAAACATACAATACCCCCCCCCCAACATTACAACCCACCACCCACATACCCCTAATCTAACCCAAACCCCCCTTAAATAAACCTAACACTAAGCCCCTGAAGATCTTCCTACCTTGTCTTCACCATCCAGGTATCACCGATCCGTCCTGGCTCCAAGATCTTCATCCAACCCAAGCGGGGGTTGGCGATCCATAATCCGGTCCAGAAGAGGCTCCAAAGTCTTCCTCCTATCCGGCAAGAAGAGGACATCCGGACCGGCAAACATCTTCTCCAAGCGGCATCTTCGATCTTCTTCCATCCGGAGCGAAGCGGCAGGATCCTGAAGACCTCCAGCGCGGATTATCCATCCGGACCGACGACTGAACGACGAATGACTGTTCCTTTAAGGGACGTCATCCAAGATGGCGTCCCTCGAATTCCGATTGGCTGATAGGATTCTATCAGCCAATCGGAATTAAGGTAGGAATTTTCTGATTGGCTGATGGAATCAGCCAATCAGAATCAAGTTCAATCCGATTGGCTGATCCAATCAGCCAATCAGATTGAGCTCGCATTCTATTGGCTGTTCCGATCAGCCAATAGAATGCGAGCTCAATCTGATTGGCTGATTGGATCGGCCAATCGGATTGAACTAGATTCTGATTGGCTGATTCCATCAGCCAATCAGAAAATTCCTACCTTAATTCCGATTGGCTGATAGAATCCTATCAGCCAATCGGAATTCGAGGGACGCCATCTTGGATGACGTCCCTTAAAGGAACAGTCATTCGTCGTTCAGTCGTCGGTCCGGATGGATGTTCCGCGCTGGAGGTCTTCAGGATCCTGCCGCTTCGCTCCGGATGGAAGAAGATCGAAGATGCCGCTTGGAGAAGATGTTTGCCGGTCCGGATGTCCTCTTCTTGCCGGATAGGAGGAAGACTTTGGAGCCTCTTCTGGACCGGATTATGGATCGCCAACCCCCGCTTGGGTTGGATGAAGATCTTGGAGCCAGGACGGATCGGTGATACCTGGATGGTGAAGACAAGGTAGGAAGATCTTCAGGGGCTTAGTGTTAGGTTTATTTAAGGGGGGTTTGGGTTAGATTAGGGGTATGTGGGTGGTGGGTTGTAATGTTGGGGGGGGGGTATTGTATGTTTTTTTTTACAGGCAAAAGAGCTGAAATTCTTGGGGCATGCCCCTCAAAGGGCCCTGTTCAGGGCTGGTAAGGTAAAAGAGCTTGTAACTTTTTTAATTTAGAATAGGGTAGGGAATTTTTTATTTTGGGGGTCTTTGTTATTTTATTAGGGGGCTTAGAGTAGGTGTAATTAGTTTAAAATTGTTGTAATATTTTTCTTATGTTTGTAAATATTTTTTTATTTTCTGTAACTTAGTTCTTTTTTATTTTTTGTACTTTAGCTAGTTTATTTAATTGTATTTATTTGTAGGAATTGTGTTTAATTAATTTATTGATAGTGTAGTGTTAGGGTAATTGTAGGTAGTTTATTTAATTATTTTATTGATAGGGTAGTGTTAGGTTTAATTATATCTTAGGTTAGGATTTATTTTACAGGTAAATTTGTTATTATTTTAACTAGGTAAATATTAAATAGTTCTTAACTATTTAATAGCTATTTTACCTGGTTAAAATAATAACAAAGTTGCCTGTAAAATAAATATAAATCCTAAAATAGCTATAATATAATTATAATTTATATTGTAGCTATATTAGGATTTATTTTACAGGTAAGTATTTAGCTTTAAATAGGAATAATTTATTTAATAAGAGTTAATTTATTTCGTTAGATGTCAATTATATTTAACTTAGGGGGGTGTTAGTGTTAGGGTTAGACTTAGCTTTAGGAGTTAATACATTTATTAGAATAGCGGTGAGCTCCGGTCGGCAGATTAGGGGTTAATAATTGAAGTTAGGTGTCGGCGATGTTAGGGAGGGCAGATTAGGGGTTAATACTATTTATGATAGGGTTAGTGAGGCGGATTAGGGGTTAATACATTTATTATAGTAGTGCTCAGGTCCGCTCAGCAGATTAGGGGTTAATAAGTGTAGGCAGGTGTCGGCGACGTTGAGGGGGGCAGATTAGGGGTTAATAAATATAATATAGGGGTCGGCGATGTTAGGGCAGCAGATTAGGGGTACATAGGGATAACGTAGGTGGCGGCGATTTGCGGTCGGAAGATTAGGGGTTAATTATTTTAAGTAGCTGGCGGCGACGTTGTGGGGGGCAAGTTAGGGGTTAATAAATGTAATACAGGGGTCGGCGGGGTTAGGGGCAGCAGATTAGGGGTACATAAGTATAACGTAGGTGGCGGTCGGCAGATTAGGGGTTAAAAATTTAAATCGAGTGGCGGCGATGTGGGGGGACCTCGGTTTAGGGGTACATAGGTAGTTTATGGGTGTTAGTGTACTTTAGAGTACAGTAGTTAAGAGCTTTATAAACCGGCGTTAGCCAGAAAGCTCTTAACTCCTGCTATTTTCAGGCGGCTGGAATCTTGTCGTTAGAGCTCTAACGCTCACTTCAGAAACGACTCTAAATACCAGCGTTAGAAAGATCCCATTGAAAATATAGGCTACGCAAATGGCGTAGGGGGATCTGCGGTATGGAAAAGTCGCGGCTGAAAAGTGAGCGTTAGACCCTTTAATCACTGACTCCAAATACCAGCGGGCGGCCAAAACCAGCGTTAGGAGCCTCTAACGCTGGTTTTGACGGCTACCGCCGAACTCCAAATCTAGGCCTTAATTTTTTTAGTTAGCTATTTCAAATTGCACATGCACAAATCAGCATGTGCATATAGGAAAACGTATTTAAGAGTTGGTCGTGATTGGAGAAACTTAACATACTAAAATATACACACAGTAGGTGAGCGGAGCTTGGCAGATATTTTTCAGCTCCTAACAAACAATGAATATCTCAATGTTTCATCTACTTCTTAATCAAAATGATGTATTGAGTCTAGACTGTCCCTTTAATTCACATATGCAGAAGGTAGAATCATTACATTTGTAGGTTGTGACAAATTTGTAATATTAATTGTCTACTAGTTTCAACTTGATTGGTGCTATCCTTCAGCACTGGATCATTTTTAAATCACTTTTCAGATGTTTTAATATCCCTCTTTATATCTTGTAATAAAATGTATGGTATCTGAAGTTACTATTTGTTACAAAAAGCACTTGGATAAAAGATTTGGTTGTTTAGAGAAAAATAAGAACATTAAATGTTATGATAAAATAAAATTAATAATCATAAGACCAGGGAATAAAGAAGGGGATTATAACAAAATTAAAGGAACACTCAAGTAAAAATATAAACTTTTATGATTCAGATAGATATGCAATATTAAACATGTGCACAGTCTTTTTATATTCACACTTTTTGAGTCACCACCTCCTACTCAGCATGTGCAAGAATTCACAGAATATACAGTCGTATGCAAAAGTTTAGGCACCCCTGACAATTTCCATGATTTTTATTTATAAATAATTGGGTGTTTGGATCAGCAATTTCATTTTGATCTATCAAATAACTGAAGGACACAGTAATATTTCAGTAGTGAATTGAGCTTTATTGGATTAACAGAAAATGTGCAATGTGCATCAAAACGAAATTAGACAGGTGCATAAATTTGGGCATCCCAACAGAAATATTGCATCAATATTTAGTAGAGCCTCCTTTAGCAGAAATAACAGCCTCTAGACACTTCCTATAACCTGTAATGAGTGTCTGGATTCTGGATGAAGGTATTTTGGACCATTCCTCCTTGCAAAACATCTCCAGCTCAGTTAGGTTTGATGGTTGCCAAGCATGGACAGCCCGCTTCAAATCAAACATCAGAAACAAAAGAACTCCGGCAAACCTCTAGGCAAAAGTAAAACAAAGACAAGGTCTCTCAGCAGGACTAGTGTCTTACGCGTTTCGGCTGTTAACAAGCCTTACTCATAGACATAGCTACTATCCACCAGTCAGGGCTTAAATAGCCCTAGACTAATTAGCTAAACCTGTCCTGCTGAGGTTACAGACCTATTAAAGAAATAGCACTAACATGTGCTAAAGGAGAGACATGTAATTGTGTGACAAACTCATATGTATAACAACAGTGCACAAACATACACATTAAAAAACATAATTTATGTAAGAACTTACCTGATAAATTCATTTCTTTCATATTGGCAAGAGTCCATGAGCTAGTGACATATGGGATATGCAATCCTACCAGGAGGGGCAAAGTTTCCCAAACCTCAAAATGCCTATAAATACACCCTCACCACACCCACAATTCAGTTTAACGAATAGCCAAGCAGTGGGGTGATAAAGAAAGGAGTAGAAAGCATCAACAAAGGAAATTTGGAAATAATTGTGCTTTATACAAAAAATCATAACCACCATAAAAAGGGTGGGCCTCATGGACTCTTGCCAATATGAAAGAAATGAATTTATCAGGTAAGTTCTTACATAAATTATGTTTTTTTTTCATGAAAACAAAAAATAGATGTGGCGCTAAAGACAGCTCGGTATATCTAAAAATCAAGATTCCAATAAAACATAAGGATAATACCTAATATTAAATAAATAGTAATACAGATGACGGACTCAATTGTTATTAATAAAATCACATAATCTTTATATTGGATATTAAAATTAAACTGAGTTAAAAACTAAATCATTCAATGACGAAAGTTAATAGTACATATAAATACACATACATAAGTTGATATATAATGACATTCAATGAACCACCGGTGGTTTAAATAAATCCTAAAAAACTAATTACTTCTAATTATTTAAAAAAGAGAAAACTTTTCATGGGCGTATATCAGTGTAGATTCCACTGAAAGTTCCACTTAGCAAAAACTGTCCTATGTAAAATCCAACAGTAAAAAAATGGTGTGATTAGAAGGTCAAATAAGCCAAAAAGACCCGTTATTTTTCATGTAATTGGCAAGAGTCCATGAGCTAGTGACATATGGGATATCAATACCCAAGATGTGGAGACTTCCACTCAAGAGTCACTAGAGAGGGAGGGAATAAAATAAAAACAGCCATATACCGCTGAAAAAATTAATCCACAACCCCAAAAAATAAGTTTATTTTCATTTTTGAAAGAAAAAAACTTAAATCAAAAGCAGAAGACTCAAACTGAAACAGCTGCCTAAAGAACTTTTCTACCAAAAACTGCTCCGAAGAAGCAAATACATAAAAACGGTAGAATTTAGTAAATGTATGCAAAGAGGACCAAGTCGCTGCTTTGCAAATCTGATCAACTGAGGCTTCATTCTTAAAAGCCCACAAAGTGGAGACTGATCTAGTAGAATGAGCTATAATTCTCTGAGGCGGGGCTTGACCCGACTCCAAATAAGCTTGAAGAATCAAAAGCTTTAACCAAGAGGCCAAGGAAATAGCAGGGGCCTTCTGACCTTTCCTAGGACCATAAAATATAACAAATAGACTAGAAGTCTTCCTGAAATCTTAAATAGCTTCAACATAATATTTCAAAGCTCTCACCACATCCAAAGAATGTAAGGATCTTTCCAAAGGATTCTTAGGATTAGGACACAAGGAAGGGACAACAATTTCTCTACTAACGTTGTTAGAATTCACAACCTTAAGGAAAAAATCAAATGAAGTTGGCAAATGAAGTCTGCAAAACCGCCTTATCCTGATGAAAAATCAGAAAAATCAAAAGAAAAAGCAGATAGCTCAGAAACTCTTCTAGCAGAAGAGATAGCCAAAAGAAACAACACTTTCCAAAAAAGTAGTTTAATGTCCAAATAATGCATAGGCTCAAATGGAGGAGCCTGTAAAGCCTTCAGAACCAAATTAAGACTCCAAGGAGGAGAAATTGATTTAATGACAGGCTTAATACGAACTAAAGCCTGTACAAAACAGTGTATATCAGGAAGTATAGCAATCTTTCTGTGAAATAAAACAGAAAGAGTGGAGATTTGTCCTTTCAAGGAACTTGCAGACAAAACCTTTATCCAAACCATGCTGAAAAAACTGTAAAATTCTAGGAATTCTAAAAGAATGCCAGGAGAATTTATGAGAAGAACACCATGAAATGTAAGTCTTTCAAACTCTATAATAAATCTTCCTAGAGACTGATTTACGAGCTTGTAACATAGTATCAATCACTGAGTCAGAGAAACCTCTATGACTTAGTACTAAGTATTCAATTTCCATACCTTTAAATTTAATGATTTGAGATCCTGATGGAAAAATGAACCTTGAGATAGTAGGTCTGGCCGTAACGGAAGTGGCCAAGGCAGGCAACTGGATATCTGAACCAGATCCGCATACCAAAACCTGTGTGGCCATGCTGGCACTACCAGCAACACAAATGATTGTTCCATGATGATTTTGAAAAACACTCTTGGAAGGAGAACTAAAGGCGGGAAGATATAAGCAGGATGATAACACCAAGGAAGTGACAGTGCATCCACTGCTTCCGCCTGAACATCCCTGGACCTGGACAGGTATCTGGGAAGTTTCTTGTTTAGACAAGAGGCCATGAGATCTATCTCTGGAAGACCCCACATCTGAACAATCTGAGAAAAAACATATGGATGGAGAGACCACTCCCCTGGATGTAAATTCTGGCGGTTGAGATAATCCGCTTCCCAATTGTCTACACCTGGGATATGCACCGCAGAGATTAGACAGGAGCTGGATTCCGCCCAAACAAGTATTCAAGATACTTCTTTCATAGCTTGGGGACTGTGAGTCCCACCCTGACGATTGACATATGCCACTGTTGTGATAATGTCTGTCTGAAAACAAATGAACGGTTCTCTCTTAACAGAGGCCAAAACTGAAGAGCTCTGAGAATTGCACAGAGTTCTAAAATATTTATTGGAAATCTCGCCTCTTGAGATTTCCAAACCCCTTGTGCTGTCAGAGATCCTCAAACAGCTCCCCAACCTGAAAGACTCGCATCTGTTGTGAACACAGTCCAGGTTGGCCAAACAAAAGAAGCCCCTTGAACTAAACAATGGTGATCTATCCACCATGTCAGAGAGTGTCGTACATTGGGATTTAAGGATATTTAATTGTGATATCTTTGTATAATCCCTGCACCATTGATTCAGCATAAAAAGCTGAAGAGGTCTCATGTGAAAACGAGCAAAGGGGATTGCGTCCGATGCTGCAGTCATGAGACCTAAAACTTCCATGCACATAGCCACTGAAGGGAATGACTGAGACTGAAGGTGCCGGCAGGCTGCAACCAATTTTAAACGTCTCTTGTCTGTTAAGAGACAGAGTCATGGACACTGAATCTATCTGGAAGCCTAAAAAGGTGACCCTTGTCTGAGGAATCAAGAAACTTTTTGGTAAATTGATCCTCCAACCATGTTTCCGAAGAAACAACACTAGTTGGGGCGCGATCCTATATAGATCGCAGTTTGCGGCGCAAGCGAGGGAACCGGCGTCGCCCGCAGTTTCAGCTCGCAACTCGAGCTATCCCATATAGGTCGCCGTCAGATGCTAACGTGCCTTAAGTCTGACAAACCAGCGATGTCCAGAAATCTGCGCAAGTACAAATTTCTGGCATCGCCAGTGACTTGCGGCACGTGAGAAACTGCCGGCGCCTATAAAACCTGACTAAAGTCTAAAACACCCGCACTGTCTAACACGCCTCCCTAACATAGCCCGCACTGTCTAACACGCCTCCCTAACATAGCCCGCACTGTCTAACCCTCTATCCGCTATCCCCCCTCACTATCCTAACAATAAAAAAGCTATTAACCCCTAAACCGCCGCTCCCGTACCCCGCCGCAACCTAATAAAGTTATTAACCCCTAAACCGCCGCTCCCGTACCCCGCCGCCAGCTATATTATATCTATAACCCCCTAAAGTGAGCCCCTAACACCGCCGCCATCTATATTAAAATTATTAACCCCTAATGTAAGCCCCTTACACCGCCGCCATCTCTATTAAAATGATTAACTCCTAATTTAATCTACCTACCCCGCCGCCAGCTATATTATCTATATTAACCCTAAGTATATTATAGTTAATATAGTTATTACATTATATATATTAACTATATTAACCCTAATTATATTAGGTTTAATATAGTTAATATAGTTACTATAGTATTTATATTAACTATATTAACTCTATCTAACCCTAACTAAATTTATATTAAATTAATCTAATTCATTTATAAACTAAAATATTCCTTTTTAAATCTAAATACTTACCTATCAAATAAACCCTAAGATAGCTACAATATAATTAATAATTACATTGTAGCTATGTTAGGGTTAATATTTATTTTACAGGTAAATTGTTAATTATTTTAACTAGGTATAATAGATATTAAATAGTTATTAACTATTTAATATCTACATAGTTAAAATAATTACCCAATTACCTGTAAAATAAATCCTAACCTAAGTTATAAATACACCTACACTATCAATAAATTTAATAAACTACAAACATCTATCTAAAAATACAATTAAATTAACTAAACTAAATTACAAAAAACAAACAAACACTAAATTACAAAAAATAAAAAAAAGATTACAAGATTTTTAAGCTAATTACACCTATTCTAAGCCCCCTAATAAAATAATAAACCCCCAAAATAAAAAAATTCCCTGCCCTATTCTAAATTAAACAAATTTCAAAGCTCTTTACCTTACCAGCCCTTAAAAGGGCCTTTTGTGGGGCATGCCCCAAAGAATTCAGCTCTTTTGCATACAACAAATACAATCCCCCCCCCCCCATTACAACCCACCACCCACATACCCCTATTCTAAAACCACCCAAACCCCCCTTAAAAAAGCCTAACACTACCCCCCTGAAGATCTCCCTACCTTGTCTTCACCACACCGGGCCGAACTCCTGATCCGATCCGGGCGATGTCTTCCTCCAAGCGGCAAAGAAGAATTCTTCCTCCGGCGATGTCTTCCTCCAAGCGGCAAAGAAGAATTCTTCCTCAGGCGACGTCTTCCTCCAAGCGGCAGCAAAGTCTTCATTCTTCCGGCGGCATCTTCAATCTTCTTTCTTCGCTCCGCCGCCGCGGAGCATCCATCCCGGCCGACTGCTGTACTACGAATGATGTACCTTTAAATGACGTCATCCAAGATGGCGTCCGCCGAATTCCGATTGGCTGATAGGATTCTATCAGCCAATCGGAATTAAGTTAGAAAAATCTGATTGGCTGATGGAATCAGCCAATCAGATTCAAGTTCAATCCGATTGGCTGATCCAATCAGCCAATCAGATTGAGCTCGCATTCTATTGGCTGTTCCGATCAGCCAATAGAATGCGAGCTCAATCTGATTGGCTGTTCGGATCAGCCAATCGGATTGAACTTGAATCTGATTGGCTGATTCAATCAGCCAATCAGATTTTTCTAACTTAATTCCGATTGGCTGATAGAATCCTATCAGCCAATCGGAATTCGGCGGACGCCATCTTGGATGACGTCATTTAAAGGTACATCATTCGTAGTACAGCAGTCGGCCGGGATGGATGCTCCGTGGCGGCGGAGCGAAGAAAGAAGATTGAAGATGCCGCCGGAAGAATGAAGACTTTGCTGCCGCTTGGAGGAAGACGTCGCCGGAGGAAGAATTCTTCTTTGCCGCTTGGAGGAAGACATCGCCGGAGGAAGAATTCTTCTTTGCCGCTTGGAGGAAGACATCGCCGGAGGAAGAATTCTTCTTTGCCGCTTGGAGGAAGACATCGCCCGGATCGGATCAGGAGTTCGGCCCGGTGTGGTGAAGACAAGGTAGGGAGATCTTCAGGGGGGTAGTGTTAGGCTTTTTTAAGGGGGGTTTGGGTGGTTTTAGAATAGGGGTATGTGGGTGGTGGGTTGTAATGGGGGGGGGGGGATTGTATTTGTTGTATGCAAAAGAGCTGAATTCTTTGGGGCATGCCCCACAAAAGGCCCTTTTAAGGGCTGGTAAGGTAAAGAGCTTTGAAATTTGTTTAATTTAGAATAGGGCAGGGAATTTTTTTTTATTTTGGGGGTTTATTATTTTATTAGGGGGCTTAGAATAGGTGTAATTAGCTTAAAAATCTTGTAATCTTTTTTTTATTTTTTGTAATTTAGTGTTTGTTTGTTTTTTGTAATTTAGTTTAGTTAATTTAATTGTATTTTTAGATAGATGTTTGTAGTTTATTAAATTTATTGATAGTGTAGGTGTATTTATAACTTAGGTTAGGATTTATTTTACAGGTAATTGGGTAATTATTTTAACTAGGTAGATATTAAATAGTTAATAACTATTTAATATCTATTATACCTAGTTAAAATAATTAACAATTTACCTGTAAAATAAATATTAACCCTAACATAGCTACAATGTAATTATTAATTATATTGTAGCTATCTTAGGGTTTATTTGATAGGTAAGTATTTAGATTTAAATAGGAATATTTTAGTTTATAAATGAATTAGATTAATTTAATATAAATTTAGTTAGGGTTAGATAGAGTTAATATAGTTAATATAAATACTATAGTAACTATATTAACTATATTAACCCTAATATAATTAGGGTTAATATAGTTAATATATATAATGTAATACCTATATTAACTATAATATACTTAGGGTTAATATAGATAATATAGCTGGCGGTGGGGTAGGTAGATTAAATTAGGGGTTAATCATTTTAATAGAGATGGCGGCGGTGTAAGGGGCTTACATTAGGGGTTAATAATATTAATATAGCTGGCGGCGGTATAGGGGGATTAGATTAGGGGTTAATAATTTTTATATAGGTGGCGGCGGTGTAAGGGGTCAGATTAGGGGATAGATAAGGTAGATGGCGGCGGTTTTAGGGGCTCACAGTAGGGGGTTAGTTTATGTAGATGGCGGCGGGGTCCGGGAGCGGCGGTTTAGGGGTTAATAACTTTATTAGGGATTTCGGGGGGGGGGGGGATCGCGGTTGACAGGTAGATAGACATTGCGCATGCGTTAGGTGTTAGGTTTATTTTAGAAGATCGCGGTTGACAGGGAGATAGACATTGCGCATGCGTTAGGTGTTAGGTTTATTTTCTAGTTAGTTTAGGGAGTTACGGGGCTCCAATAGTCAGCGTAAGGCTTCTTACGGCTGCTTTTTGTGGCGAGGTGAAAATGGAGTAAGTTTTCTCCATTTTCGCCACGTAAGTCCTTACGCTGCATATTGGATACCAAACTGCGCTGGTTTGGTATACCTGCCTATGGCCCAAAAAACTACGGGCGACGGCAGAAATATACGCGCGTAACTTCTAGGTTACGCCGTATATAGGATACCAAATCAGCGTAAATATTGGCGTCGCCGGCTTTTGCGGGCGACGCTTTATATCGGATCGACCCCTTGATTGGTGTGAGATTCTGCAGTATGTAAAGATTGAGCTAGTACCAAGATATCGTCCAAATAAGGAAACACCGCAATACCCTATTCTCTGATTACAGAGAGTAGGACACCCAGAACCTTTGAAAAGATTCTTGGAGTGGTTGCTAGGCCAAATGGAAGAGCAACAAATTGGTAATGCTTGTCTAGAAAAGAGAATCTCAGAAACTGAAAATGTTCTGGATGAATCGGAATATGAAGGTATGCATCCTGCAAGTCTATTGTGGACATATAATGTACTCGCTGAACAAAAGGCAGAAGAATAGTCCTTATAGTCACCATCTTGGAAAGTTGGTAACAAAACAAAAAACAAAACAAAACAAAACAAAAAACAAAAAAAAGGAAAAGGGGGGGGAAGGGAAAGGAAAGACAAGGAGAAAACCCTCCCCCCCACACACACATGGTCCACAAAATCTTCTATAGGTCTCTTAATTTCTCATCCACGTATGAGGAAATATTTCCAATATAAATAATATATTTCCAATATAAATAAATTACTTTTATTAACTAAATAATTCTTATTTAAAACTAAATACTTACCTATAAAATAAACCCTAAGCTTGCTATAATATAACTAATAGTTACATTGTAGCTAGCTAAGGTTTTATTTTTATTTCACAGCTAAGTTTGTATTTATTTTAACTAGGTAGACTAGTTAGTAAATAGTTATTAACTATTTACTAGCTACCTAGTTAAAATAAATACAAAGTTACCTGTAAAATAAAACCTAAGCTGTCTTACACTAACACCTAACATTACACGAAAATCAAAATAGATTACATTAATTAAATACAATTAGCTAAATTACATAAAAAAATAAACACTAAATTACACAAAATAAAAAAGAAATTATCAAATATTTAAACTAATTACACCTAATCTAATAGCCCTATCAAAATAAAAAAGCCCCCCAAAATAAAAAAAACCCTAGCCTAAACTAAACTGCCAATAGCCCTTAAAAGGGCCTTTTGCGGGGCATTGCCCCAAAGAAATCAGCTCTTTCACCTGTAAAAAAATACACAAACACCCCCAACAGTAAAACCCACCACCCACACAACCAAACCCCCCAAATAAAATCCTATCTAAAAAACCTAAGCTCCCCATTGCCCTGAAAAGGGCATTTGGATGGGCATTGCCCTTAAAAGGGCATTTATCTCTTTTTCATTGCCCAAACCCCTAATATAAAAATAAAATCCACCCAATAAACCCTTAATAAAGCCAAACACTAACCCCCGAAGGTCCACTTACAGTTTTTAAAGACCGGACATCCATCCTCAACGAAGCCGGGAGAAGTCTTCATCCAAGCGGGCAGAAGTCCTCAACGAAGCCGGGAGAAGTCTTCATCCAAACGGCAAGAAGTTGTCCTCCAGGCAGGCAGAAGTCTTCATCCAGACGGCATCTTCTATCTTCATCCTTCCGACGCGGAGCGGCTCCATCTTCAAGACATCCGGTGCGGAGCATCCTTTTCTTTTGAATCCTCTTGAAGAATGAAGGTTCCTTTAAATGACGTCATCCAAGATGGCGTCCCTTGAATTCCGATTGGCTAATAGAATTCTATCAGCCAATCGGAATTAAAGGGTAAAAAATCCTATTGGCTGATCCAATTAATGTCGGATCAGGTCCGCAAGCCCTTTGATAAATGGGCCCCTATATGTATTGAATTATAGCATTATGTGTAAACACTATGTATGTCTTTGAATGTGAACCATTAACAGGACTTTTTAAAAAAACCTAAAGAGACAATAAGATACCACCTTAAAGTTTGAGGTACCTGATATAATACCACCTTTACCGTGACTACACACCCATCTCAACTGTCCAATAAGGATAAAGGATAGCCCTATAAAGGAACACCTGCCATCAATGAGCACACATCTTGAAAAAGCCCCGAGTGAGGGGAGAAACGCGTTGATGATCGTGTCTCATATCTTGCAAGAAAAACAACCGCTAAACTGAACTCCTCTAAGGTCTGTGAATCAAATTCAGCCGTTTGAAGGAGTGCTACCGTGTTGAAAACCCCACAGAACAACTACTACTTGGCTGATTGCTCTCAAGGTCTGTGAACTTAAATACAGCCTTTCGAGTGAACGCACCATTCTATGTTTTAAACAACCATCAGATTATCCATCACCTGAACAGTAACGCTACGGAGTAAAGGTACTTTAAAGACACAGCTAAAGGATTACTCACAACTCCGGAGACTTACTACTTTTTTACCTCCTGAAATCAGCTGGGTATTTTAGAAGAAAAAGAGTGACGTAAGTGGATGACGGCAAGAGAACACACCCACTTTATGAATACCGTCCACGTACAGACCGAACAGTATCTAATCTGAGTCTGTGATCCACAGAATAGCGCAAGGTACCGCACTCGTTTACTAGCTTGATTCAATGCTATCTAGTAAGATCATCTAAAATACGAGTGTTTCTCTTTCTTCTTTTAATAGTACACTTTCAGGGTACTGCAATATTGACCCTAAGACTTAAGGCACATTGGTTTTAATGCTGGACGTCCAGTTTTCTTTACTATTTATTATTATATCCAAACTGTACTAGGCCATATAGGCACCTTTGTGTCTTTTTGTATCTCTACACTACAGATTATCCTTCTCCATCCAAGAGGTCGGTCTGCTGGGTGACTGTTATAGATCCCAGACTGCTCCCACGGCACTATTTGGAGTGCTTTTATGCATGTGAGTTTAATCTTGCACATCTACACTATACACACCGTGTGGAAGAAACAATATTGGGCCATGTGGCGCATCTGTCTTATTTCTTGTTTTTAGATTGCTATCCTGGGATCCAGGCCTGATCCTTTACAGATTGCTGCCTAGATTACGTCTACTTCATCACAAAAGTGTGAAATCTATTGTCTGTTTGGATCATTATTGTACTAATACTGCTTATACTGTCAATCTAATATTATCTTATATACTATATCTGGCCATACTTCGGTTTTCATTTGTGACAGATAATATATAGACATTCTACTTGAATATTACCTTATACTGTTCTAACTATTTGTATACTTATATTGTATATCCACTCAAGGGCGCCCCCTATCTAGTAGAATAAAAAATGTAAAAAAGAGGATTGTATTTATGCTACCATGATTTAGATCTCTCTAAATTTGCTTTGGAGAGAGAAAAAATGTTTATTTTGGACTTTAGAATTGAAAATAACTTTATGTCCTCATGGTAATTATAAAAATGAAACAAAATTGTTATATTCATTTAGTCCATACAGTTGAACTGTATTCAACAAAAAGATCCATTTGCTTTCTGCTTGTAGCAGAATAGTTTCCAAGTTTCCACCTCTTATGCCCAGTTGTATATTTTCTATTCCAAAACATTTGAGTTCAGATTGTTTGGAATTATGTTGCTTAAGAAAATGAAGTGCTACTGAAGTCACATTTTTATCATTCTGTAGATCTTTAGCAGCATTTTTTATGTTCCTCAGATGTTCTTGTAATCTCAGTCTGACTTTCCTTGTTGTCATGCCTACATAGGTCTTATTACATTTACATTGGAGGGCATAGACAACTCCCTCTTTATGGCAGTTGATTTATGATCTGATTTTATGCGTTTTGTTAAATCGATTGCAAATTTCCTCTTTTTTGACCATAAAACTACACGTGCTACATGTGCCACATTTAAATGAACCTTTCTTGAATGCTCCTTTTGTTTTTGGACCTTGGCTTGGACTAATTAAATCCTTAAGGTTACGAGTTCTCCTAAAGCCTGTTTGGACTCTTTCGCCCATAATATGTGATAGAAAGGGATCGGAGGTTAGGATATGCCAATTCTTTTGTAAAATATCCAGTACTTGTGTGCTCTTGGGGTTATAAGTCCAAATAAATCTAATTTGTTCTTGCTGAGATTTATTTCTCTTTTTTAACAGATCTTATCTGAGTGTATTTTTGGCTTTAAATTCTGCCTTTTTTATAGACCTGTGACTGTACCCTCTGGATATAAGTCTTTCGGTTACTTCTTTGGCTCTCCATTTGTAATTGTCCTCAGTGGAACAATTGCGTCTCATTCGGAGAAATTCACCCACTAGCAGGGCTTTGATTGTGTTGGGAGCGTGTGCACTTGTGCTGTGTAGTAGACTGTTAGTAGCTGTCTTTTTTGCGGTGGACATCCATTTCCAATGTACCTGTTTCAGTTTTTGTAATTTGAAAATCTAAAAAGTTAATATTTACTTGATCTGCTTCGTACGTTAATTTAATATTAAGGGTATTGGAATTCAACTTTGCCATGAATGTGTCTAATTCATTTTTAGTGCCCTCCCAAATGAAGAGCACGTCATCAATGTAATGAATCCATAAGGGGATTTTATTTAAATCACAAGTATTGTCATCTGAGAAAACGTGCCTGTGCTCCAACTAGCCCAGAAAGAGATTGGCGTAGATGGGAGCACAGGCGGTACCCATAGCGGTACCTCTAGTTTGGAGGTAAAAACCATTATTAAATGTGAAGAAGTTATGTGTGAGAATGAACTTTAAGAGTTGCAAAATGAAGTCATCATGAGCAGGGTTTTCTTCCGAACCCATGGACAGGAACCACTTGACAGCCTGAATACCCAGATCATGGTTGATACATGTATACAGTGATTCCAGGTCCGCCGTGACTAACCATGTAGTGGAAGAGAGGTGTATATTTTCTAATTGAACCAGAACATCTGTTGTGTCCTGTACATATGAGGGTAATTGAGGGAGGAAGTTTCTTAATCTGAAGTCTATATATTTGCTCTCTTTCTCAGTGAGACTATTAATGCCCGAAACAATCGGGCGACCGGGCGGGTGATTCTTATTTTTATGGGCTTTTGGGATTAAGTAGAAGGTCGCTACTGTTGGATCACTCACTTTCAAAAACTGGAATTCCTTGTTTGTGATGATATTGTCATATTTGGCCATATCTAATATGTTCATGTATTCTTGAAGAAACATTTTATTCGGGTTGAATCACAGTTTTTTTATGACAGGATGTATCCTTTAGTTGTTTATCCGTTTCTTTTCTGTACATGTTGATCGGCCACAACACAATATTCCTTCCCTTATCGGAATTGCGAATAATGACTTCATCCCAGTTTTTTATATCATTCAGTGCTCTTTGTTCATCGTGTGTTAGGTTATGTTCTGTTGGTTTATCAGACAATTTGATTATTTGTTCACAAACCACGTCTGTGAATGCCTGTGGTTTGTTATTTTTCGTAATTTAGTGTCTGTTTTTTGGTAACATGCGGCTAGATTACAAGTTTTGTCAGTAATAACTTTGCGATGCTAACGAGCCTTTTTTTTCCAGCGCTCACTTTAAACAACGCTGGTATTACAAGTTTTCTGAATGACTGCGTTAGCCTCAGAAAAGTGAGCGTTGAGCAAATTTAGCGCCACTTCTACCTGTAATACTAGCGTTGCTTATGGTAGCGGTAAGCTGGCAAAACGTGCTTGTGCACGATTTCCCCATAGGAAACAATGGGGCAGAATCGGCTGAAAAAAACCTAACACCTGCAAAAAAGCAGCGTTCAGCTCAACGCAGCCCCATTGTTTCCTATGGAAAAATAGTTTTAATGTCTACACCTCACACCCTAACATGAACCCCGAGTCTAAACACCCTAATCTTACACTTAATAACCTCTAATCTGCTGCCCCCAACATCGTCGCCACCTGCATTATACTATTAACCCCTAATCTGCCGCTCCGGATACCGCCGCCACCTACATTATCCCTATGAAACCCTAATCTGCTGCCCCTAACATCGCCAACACCTACATTATAGTTATTAACCCCTAATCTGCCGCCCCCAACGTTGCCGCTACCTACCTACAATTATTAACCCCTAATCTGCCGCCCCCAATGGCGCCGCTACTATAATAAATTTATTAACCCCTAAACCTGTCTAACCCTAACACCCCCTAACTTAAATCTATTTTTAATAAATCTAAATAAAATTTCTATAATTAAATAAATTATTCCTATTTAAAACTAAATACTTACCTATAAAATAAACCCTAATATAGCTACAATATAACTAATAGTTACATTGTAGCTATTTTAGGATTTATATTTATTTTACAGGCAACTTTGTATTTATTTTAACTAGGTACAATAGCTATTAAATAGTTAATAATTATTTAATAGCTACCTAGTTAAAATAATTACAAAATTACCTGTAAAATAAATACTAACCTAAGCTACAAATACACCTAACACTACACTATCAATAAATTAATTAAATAAATTAACTACAATTATCTAAAATAAAATACAATTAAATAAACTAAACTATATTACAAAACCCCCACACTAAATTACAAAAAAATAAAAAAATATTACAAGACGTTTAATCTAATTACACCTAATCTAAGCCCCCTAATAAAATAAAAACCCCCCAAAATAATAAAATTCCCTATCCTAAACTAAATTACAAAGTAATCAGCTCTTTTACCATCCCTTAAAAGGGCTTTTTGTGGGGCAAAAGTAATCAGTAATCAGCTCTTTTACCTGTAAGAAAAAGAAATACAATACCCTCCCAAACATTACAACCCACCACCCACACACCCCTACTCTAAAACCCACCCGATCCCCCCTTAAAAAAACCTAACACTACCCCATTGAAGATCACCCTACCTTGAGCCGTGTTCACCCAGCCGGGCACCGATGGGGCAGAAGAGGACATCCGGACCGGCAGACATCTTCATCCAGGCGGCATCTTCTATCTTCATCCTTCCGGAGTGGAGCGGAGCCATCTTCTATCCAGCCGACGCAGAGCCATCCTCTTCAATCGAAGTCCTAACGAAGAATGAAGGTTCCTTTAAATGACGTCATCCAAGATGGCGTCCCTCGAATTCCGATTGGCTGATAGGATTCTATCAGCCAATCGGAATTAAGGTAGGAAAAATCCGATTGGCTGATTTAATCAGCCAATTGGATTGAAGTTCAATCCGATTGGCTGATTGGATCAGCCAATAGAATTGACCTTGCATTCTATTGGCTGATCCAATCAGCCAATCGGATTGAACTTCAATCCGATTGGCTGATTAAATCAACCAATCGGATTTTTCCTACCTTAATTACGATTGGCTGATAGAATCCTATCAGCCAATCGGAATTCGAGGGACGCCATCTTGGATGACGTCATTTAAAGGAACTTTGCTTCTTCATTAGGACTTTGATTGAAGAGGATGGCTCCGCGTCGACTGGATAGAAGATGGCTCTGCTCCGGAAGGATGAAGATAGAAGATGCCGCCTTGATGAAGATGTCTGCCGGTCCGGATGTCCTCTTCTGC
Source organism: Bombina bombina (assembly GCF_027579735.1). Lineage (NCBI taxonomy): Eukaryota > Metazoa > Chordata > Amphibia > Anura > Bombinatoridae > Bombina > Bombina bombina. Next base: position 884,375,579 of record NC_069504.1, read on the forward strand.
CCCATCGGTGCCCGGCTGAGTGAACACGGCTCAAGATATGGTGAGCTTTAATTGGGTAGTGTTTTAAGTTTTTTTTAATGGGCGATCGGGTGGGTTTTAGAGTAGGGGTGTGTGGGTGGTGGGTTGTAATGTTGGGGGGTCATTGTATTTCTTTTTTTTTACAGGTAAAAGAGCTGATTACTTTGGGGCAATGCCCCGCAAAAAAACATTTTAAGGGCTGGTAAAAGAGCTGATTACTTTGGGGCAATGCCCCGCAAAAAGCCCTTTTAAGGGCTGGTAAAAGAGCTGATTACTTTGTAATTTAGTTTAGAATAGGGAATTTTATTATTTTCGGGGGCTTTTTTATTTTATTAAGGGGCTTAGATTAGGTGTAATTAGATTATACTTCTTTTAATTTTCTTTTAGTTTTTGTAATATAGTTTAGTTTATTTAATTGTATTTTACTTTAGATAATTGTAGTTAATTTATTTAATTAATTTATTGATAGTGTAGTGTTAGGTGTATTTGTTACTTAGGTTAGGATTTATTTTACAGGTAATTTTGTAATTATTTTAACTAGGTAGCTATTAAATAGTTATTAACTATTTAATAGCTATTGTACCTAGTTAAAATAAATACAAAGTTGCCTGTAAAATAAAAATAAATCCTAAAATAGCTAATATGTAACTATTAGTTAGATTGTAGCTCTATTATGGTTTATTTTATAGGTAAGTATTTAGTTTTAAATAGTAATAATTTATTTAATTCTAGTAATTTTATTTAGATTTATTTAAATTATATTTAACTTAGGGGGTGTTAGGGTTAGGGTTAGACTTAGGTTTAGCCGGTAATAACTTGATTATATTAGCGGCGACGTTGGGGGTGGGAGATTAGGGGTTAATAATTGTAGGTAGGTGGCTGCGATGTTAGGGACGGCAGATTAGGGGTTAATAAAATTTATTATAGTGTTTGCGAGATAGTGCGGCGGTTTAGGGGTTAATACATTTATTATAGTGGCGGCGATGTCCGGTCGGCAGATTAGGGGTTACATTTTTTTATTTTAGTGTTTGCGATGTGGGGGCCTCGGTTTAGGGGTTAATAGGTAGTTTATGGGTGTTAGTGTACTTTGTAGCACTTTAGTTAAGAGTTTTATGTTCCGGCGTTAGCCCATAAAACTCTTAACTACTGACTTTTATATGCGGTAGGAGTCTTGGAGGTAGAGGCTGTACCGCTCACTTCTTCCAAGACTTGAAATACCAGCGTTAGGAAAATCACATTAAAAAGATAGGATACACAATTGATGTAAGGGGATTTGCGGTATGGAAAAGTCGCGGAAAAAAAGTGAGCGGTACACCTGTACCTGCCAAACTTGTAATACCAGTGGGTGTTAAAAAGCAGCGTTAGGACCCCTTAACGCTGCTTTTTAAAGCTAACGCCGAACTCGTAATCTAGCCGTTAGTGTTTTTTGTTGTTGTTGTAATTTAGGACTTTGTAATAATGTTTAATTTTATATTTAAATAATTTTAGTAGGGTTAGGTTTTTTTAATATGTAATTTAGCTTATTTAATTGGTAGTCGAAATTAATTGTAGTATAATAGTTAGGGTAGGTTAATTAATAGTTTAAAATTAGTTTATTTTAATTCTACAGGTAAGTTTTAATTTATTTGAAGATAGGGATGCTGTAATTTTAATTTAGAGTTAAGGGGTTGTTAGGTTTAGGGGTTAATAGCTTAACATAGTTTTTTGCGATGTGGGGGGCTGATGGTTTAGGGGTTAATAGGTTTAGTTAGTGGTGGTGATGTGGGAGGCCAGAGGTTTAGGGGTTAATAACTTTATTTAAGTTGCAGCGGTGTTGGGGAGCAGCGGGATAGGGGTTAATAACTTTATTTAAGTTGCGGCGGTGTCGGGGGGCGCGGGATAGGGGTTAAACATAGTGGCGGCGTTTAGTGAAATGGTATAAATAAAGTTGGGAAAAAGCCAAATAGACGCAGGACCGATGACTGCTAGTTAACAACAGTCCGATGCTCATCACTTGGTGCGCGTGTTTTTTTTTAACGTTTTTTTTTATAAATAAGGAGAGCGTATTGAGATCCGTGGCCGCGATGTTAGGCGAGCGTATTGATGTCGGCGAATGCAACATAGTTGACGCTTTTATAAATATCCCCCTTAGTCTGAACTTCAAATGAGTAGTAGATTTTTTTCTGACAAATTTTAGTTATGTCTATTTCCACTCCTCATGTATCATGTGACAGCCATCAGCCAATCACAAATGCATATACGTATATTCTGTGATTTCTTGCACATGCTCAGTAGGAGCTGGTGATACAAAAAGTGTAAATATAAAAAGACTGTGCGCATTTTGTTAATAGAAGTAAATTGGAAAGTTGTTTTGCTCTATCTGAATCATGAAAGTTTAATTTTGACAGTTGAGTATACCTTTAAGTTTTTTTTAACACTCTTCTTTCTGAGGTGTATCCAAAATGTACCCTTTACCGCTTGACTTTTTCCCCCCGCATGATCCTTCAAGTAAACTAATTACATAGATTTAGCTGACAGCACAGGCCTATAGTGTTAAAGATCAGTTATGAATCAAAGAAAACAGTGTAGGGGAAATGTCCTCATCTTAAGAGTCACCTTAATGGACAGGCAGTGGCGACTCTAGGAACTATATAATGGGGGGGTACATAAGATACCACAGTCAAAACTGGGGGGGCGCTAATAATTTTACCACTGAAAAAAAACTAAATATATATATACATATAAATAAGATTCCAAAATACCAGAGTAATGCGTTATGCAATGATACCTTTTTATTGTATTAACCTAATACTAAAAAGAAAAGCTTTCAAGAGTTTTCCTTTCTCCCTCAGGTATTGTTTCAGACCCGAAAAAGAGAGAAAAAATCTCAAAAGCTTTTCTTTGTAGTTTAAAGCAATTTCAGGAAACACCAGGGCTCTATAAATCAGGGTTCTTCAAACTTTTTTTTCCCCAAGACCCAGTGCCATGATACCACATACCTTTGTGACCCTATTTTTGTGTTTGGTCTGAAAAAACACACACACCCTCATACAACACACATACTACACCTCACCATCACACTACACAGACACACACCGCACTCACCCTCATTCTACACACACACCACACACTTTAATACAGCACACACACACACCACACATTTAATACAGCACACACACCACACACTCACGCTCATCCTACACACACACAATCATACAACACACAACCTCATACTACACACACACAATCATACAACACACAACCTCATACTACACACACACATACAACACAAACACACCACTCACCCTCATACACACCACACACCACACACACTCACCCTCATACAACACACACACACACCACTCACCCTCATACAACACACACCACTCACCTCACCCTCATACAACACACAAACACACACACCACTCACCCTCATACAACACACACACCATACTCATACAACACATACATGACACTTATACCACTTATACCACTCTCACCCTCATACCACACACACCACTCTCACCCTCATACCACACATACCACTCTCACCCTCATACCAAACACACACACACCACACTCATACAAAACACACATACCCTCATACTACACACATACCACACACTCACCCTCATACAACATTCACCAGTCACCACATCCTCACCCTCATACTACACACACCACACCAGTGACGTGCAGTGACGTCAGAGGCTGGTGAGGCAGTGGCTAGGGTACGCCTTCATTCTTTAGATATCCTTTGTTGAAGAAATAGCAATGCACATGGGTGAGCCAATCACAGGAGGTATCTATGTGCAGCCACCAATCAGCAGCTACTGAGCATATTTAGATATGATTTTCAACAAAGGACATCAAAAGAATGAAGAAAATTAGATATTAGATGTAAATTGGAAAGTTATTTAAATTTGCATATGGGTTTCATATGGGTTTCATGTCCCTTTAAATGGTGTCTTGGAAAACTGGTCAACTTAGTAAACATCTGATTTTATTCTAAAAGGATTGTAACAGAAACTCTTGACAGATAACACAATGCTTGCTCTGATTATGAGATCTGGTGACCACACATACCCTCATACTACACACACACCACACACTCACCTTTATACAACATACACACAATCACCCTTATACAACACACACACTCACCCTCATACAACACACATACCTCAGCACACACACTCTCATTCAACACACACAGCAGTGCAACTGTAGTGGATTCTTGTAAAAATACAGCATGTCCCCTACCATTCATGCCTTTAAAAACCACCTTTCTGCAATATATAATGTGAAGCAGCACGTAGGGAAACCAGGGCAGCATTTCACTATTAGAGTAAGACCTGCAGCTGTATTACATAAACCACCCAGGTATATACCCTGCCATACTCGCAACTTCCCTAAAGGTATATATATATTTATTTATTAATATATATGGCAATAAATAACGGTTTAATCCTATATATTGTGTTGTTAATTTTAATATATTTATTTTATTTTTGCAAATAAACAAAAATTAGCTGAAATTTTTTTATGCAACAAAAAATCCTGAAAGGACCTCAGTTTGCATTTCAATTGGTGGGCAATTGGTATTGCTGGTGTTACTCACAAGCTGTATGGGTTTCCTCTGAAGTACTCCGTTGCAGTGCATGGGCTACTGTGGACTGGGTATACTTGTCTCCTGGGCTAAAAGCTGCGAGTCTTAAGGTATTCTCAAGGGAAGAATGCAGTGGAGAACAAAATGATATAAAAAATCTGTTTAAAACCTTACAACAACTTCTGGCCACAGATTTAAGGCTTATGTGTGATATCATAGCTTTTAAAAAAGCTCCAGTCTATTTATCTGACTGTTAAGTTGTTTTAAATATATTTTAAAAGGTATTCCTTAACTCACAAACAACCCCTCCGTAGGGGACTTGAGGCTGCTTTGTGCAAACGGTGCGACTACGAAGCCCCCTGGGCCCTTATCCCCTGGCCTGTGTCTGCCTGCTCCCAGATCACTGCTGCGGCTCAGGGGCTGCCCTCATACCTCATCTACACAGTACCGGTTGGACGGTGGGCTGGGCGGCGACTTGGTGGGGTGTCACTCACTCACGGGCTCAGCTCATTTCACTTTGTGTGTCAGGAGTCATCATACGGCGCCATTCAGTCATCCATCAATCCCACGATTTCCCTTGCAGCAGACTCCACAATGTGCGCATGCGCAGCACACTGATAAGCGGCTTAGTGTAACAAGCAGGCCCCACATGGCACGCCCACTGTTGCAATGTAGGAAGTTGCAAGCTGGCTGACTCAATGAGCTGTGTGCACAGTGCGCAGAAAGAACAATTTAAAAAAAAAACCTCCACCAGCATTATGCAAGTGCCAGGGCTGGTGGGGGGGCAGGTGGGGGGGGGGGCAAGCCATATTCTAGGGGGGGGGGGCAAATGCCTCCCTGTAGCGACGCCACTGGGGACAGGTTTAATAGTTATACAAGAATTGAACAAGACTTGAACACAGATAAATCAATATGGCAAGCCAACATTTCACTCATTACTATTGTTTGTAACAGATTCTGCCTTTAACATAACACTTTTTTTTATTTTTGATAATTTGCTATTTTTTGTAATGTTAGGGTTTGTTATTTTGGTAATGGTAGTTTTTTTTTAAATTTTAAATAGTAATGGTGGGTTATTTTTTTTAAAAGGTAAGATTAGATTTTTTTCCCTTTCACATGTAATTTTTTATTTTTTTAAAGGCAGTTATTTTTTGGGGGGTAAAGGAAGGTTTAGTCTATTTTGGGTTAACTTAGGGGGTGTTAGTTTAGGGGTTTTAGATGTTAGTGGGTTATTTTGCCTTGGGGCTGGAAGTTTAGGGGTTAATAGTGTAGTGGTTTAATTTGCTTTGGGGGGCTGGCGGGTAAGGGGTTAATAGTGTAGTGGTTTACTTTGTGGGGGACTGGCAGTTTAGCGGTTAATAGTGTAAAGGGGTAGTTTGCTATGTGGGGGATGGCGGTTTAGGGGTTAATACTGTAGTGGGGACTTTGCGGTGGGCTATGTGGCAGTTTAGGGGTTATTAGAGTAGGGGCTTATGGCAATTCAGGTTAGCACACGAGTAGGGTGTTAGGTTTTTTCTCCACACTTTTTTCTCCATTGACTTCTATGGGGGAATAGGTTACAATAGTGGAGCGATAACTTTTTGTTTTCAACTCGTATTACCAGCGCATCCCGATGAGCGAATAAAGGTTTACTGCTAGCACAGTCACCACTCTAGCAAAAGCGCTAATTAGCTCTCCACTTGTAATCTAGCCCTAAATATATACCGATGAAAGACAATTAATCTTGTTGTGTATCTGTAATACCTTAGGCAAATGTCAGTACTTTTGCTAAAGCATTGCTCATTTGAAGGTTGTTATTCAAAGTATATTTTTTTGTTTCAAGAAGTGCTCATTCTAAAAATCACTTTTGTACACCACTTTTTTAAACACATTGCACCTCACACTTCCATCTCCATATTGCTAAAAGAGAAACACAGGCAAACTTTTTCACATGCTGTGTCTGCAACAAGCTCACTTCTAACTCCCTTACCTTCCTAAGGACCAGTAACTAGAGTAGATTTGTATAATCAACAAATGCTTGATAAAAACACAATGCAATAGCACTTACGGGCCTATTTATTAAAGTGCGGATGGACATGATACGATGTAGCGTATCATGTTCGCCGCACATCGATAAATGCCGACAGCATACGCTATCGGCATTTATCATTGCACAAGCAGTTCTTGTGAACTGCTTGTGCAATTCCGCCCCCTGCAGATTTGTGGCCAATCGGCCGCTAGCAGGGGGTGTCAATCAGCCCGATCGTATAGGATCGGGCGGATTGATGTCCGCAGCCTCAGAGCAGGCGGACAAGTTATGGAGCAGCAGTCTTTAGAGCCTGAAGATTTGCACGGAAACAGGGGCATTAAGCTCCATTCGGAGCTTGATAATTTGGCCCCTAAGTCTAAACTTAAAATGAGGAGTAGATTTTTTTCTAACAAATTTCAAAGTTATGTCTATTTCCACACCCCCTGTATCATGTGACAGCCATCAGCCAATCAAAAATGCATATACTTATATTCTGTGAATTCTAGCCACATGCTCAGTAGGATTTTACATTTTGTTAAGGGAAAGCATTGGAAAGTTGTTTTAAATTGCATGCTCTTTCTTAAAGTTTAATTTTGACTTGAGTGTCCCTTTAAAATTTCAGTTGACAACACCACTGGTCTACGAGTGTCACAGGTTCTCCAGATTACATCCTCTTTTGACTTCATAGAATGGGCTGGTCCACCGTCTCTAAGATGGCTACTTGCTCGATCCTATGTTCAACCAACACAAATTGCACTTCACCAACTCCCAATTGTCACTTTCTAACCTTCATCTCTTAACAGATAAGGTATAGTGTAGGAGAGAGATGGGTTAATCCACAGATATATATAAAAAAAAGGGCTAGATTGCAAGTGGTGCTCTACCATTTGAGCGCAAGCCATATCAGAATATGCAGGAATGTTAATTTGAGTGCGTATTACAAGTTGAAAGTAAAGACATTCACTCAAGCACAATTTAATTTAACATGTGTCAGGTTAGCGTGACTGAAGACCTCTTGTAAAGGGTTAGGGATAAAATAAAAGTTGCATTAGGGGTATTCAGTTGCATACATGATGTCCTGATTCGGTGCCTGTAACCAAATAAGCAAAGGATGGCTTCCAGGAAATTGTCAATGAGGCTGTAGAATAATCCGTAAGCAGGTCAGGGGTCAGCAACAGAAGAGTCAACCAGAACCAGGTGTGCTAATCCGTTGAGTACAAATTTTGTTTGCACTCAAATGTAACTGTTTACTTTCAAATTGTACAGTGCGAGCTAGTTAGTGTGGTTGCAATATTGCTTAAAAGTTTTCTATTTATAGAATAATTTCTCACTTCTCTATGCAACCACAACCACTGTAATCAACAATCTTCTTGGCACTTATTGATCAATTAAAATCCACTGACAGATCCATGCCAAGTGTTGCACAGGTTTTCATGGGATTTTTAAATTATAATCCATTTGAAATTCATTAATGATTATTGCATCTTTTTGAGTAATTTGCTCCGTGCTGCTGCTATTTATTTTGGTCCAGTGTGAACGTTTTTTTGGGAACAATACCCCCTGTTTCAGTCAGTATGATGTGTTGATTTTTTTATTTATTGTACCCTCTCTAAAGTGTTGCAGAATATGTTGTTGCACAAAAATAATGGATAATGTCAATAATAGAAGAACATTTTAAGCTGCATAGATGTATTCAAAGGAAAAATAAAAATGTTGTTAAGGTCAAGAGCTGAGGTTTTAAAAAGTAATCTTATTCAAGGCTGAAGATAAGAGTACAAAGGTCCTCACAATTCTTTTACTCCCTAGTTTAGTTATATTGAATGTAGTCTTGGTGTGAATAATAGCACATTTAGAGTGGAGCTCTAATTTATTGCTTACTGTAGCAATTAGCGCTACGAAAATTAACCAAAGGTCAGACCTCTGGTTAATTTTCTAATGGACAGATTACGAGTTTTGCGTTAGAAGCTGTGCGGTGCTAACGAGCAGTTTTTTCTCACCGTTCACTTACATACAGCGCTGGTATTACAGGTTTTTAGAAACCCGGCGTTAAAAGGCAAGAAGTGAGCGTTGAGCAAAATTGTGCTCCTTACCGCACTCCAATACCAGCGCTGCTTAAGTCAGTGGTGAGCTGGTCGTACGTGCTCGTGCACGATTTCCCCATAGGAATCAACGGGGAAAGCCGGCTGAGAAAAAGTCTAACACCTGCAAAAAAGCAGCGTAAAACTCAGTAACGCAGCCCCATTGATTCCTATGGGGAAATAAAATTTATGTTTACACCTAACACCCTAAAATGAACCCCGAGTCTAAACACCCCTAATATTATACTTATTAACCCCTAATCTGCCGCCCCCGACATCGTCGCCACCTACATTATATTTTTTAACCCCTAATCTACCGATCCGGACATCGCCAACACTATAATAAACATATTAACCCCTAAACCGCCGCACTCCCGCCTCGCAAACATTAGTTAAATATTATTAACCCCTAATCTGCCATCCCTAACATCGCCGCCACCTTCCTACATTTATTAACCCCTAATCTGCCACCCCCAACGTTGCAGCCACTTTACTAAATGTATTAACCCCTAAACCTAAGTCTAACCCTAACACCCCCTAACTTAAATATAATTACAATAAATCTAAATAAAAATTAATATTATGACCTAAATAATTCATATTTAAAACTAAATACTTACCTGTAAAATAAACCCTAAGCTAGCTACAATATAACTAATAGTTACATTATAGCTAGCTTAGGGTTTATTTTTATTTTACAGGCAAGTTTGTATTTATTTTAACTAGGTAGATTATTAGTTATTAACTATTTAATAACTACCTAGCTAAAATAAATACAAAAGTACCTGTAAAATAAAACCTAACCTAAGTTACACTAACACCTAACACTACACTACAATTAAATAAATGACCTAATTTAAATACAATTAAATAAATTAAATACAATTAGCTAAAGTACAAAAAACAAACAAACACTAAATTACAGAAAATAAAAAACAAATTACAGATCTTTAAACTAATTACACCTAATCTAATAGCCCTATCAAAATAAAAAAGCCCCCCCCAAATAAAAAAAACCCTAGCCTAAACTAAACTATCAATAGCCCTTAAAAGGGCCTTTTGTGGTGCATTGCCCCAAAGTAATCAGCTCTTTTACCTGTAAAAAATAAATACAAACACCCCCCAACAGTAAAACCCACCACCCACACAACAAACCCCCAAAGAAAAACCTAACTAAAAAAACATAAGCTCCCCAATACCCTGAAAAGGGCATTTGGATGGGCATTGCCCTTTAAAGGGCAGTTAAAAGCCCTAACCTAAAAATAAAACCCACCCAATACACCGTTAAAAAAAACTAACACTAACTACCTGAAAATCGACTTACTGTTCTGAAGACCGGACATCCACCCTCAAGTAAGCATCAGAAGTCTTCATCCAACTGGGCCGAATTCCTCAACGAAGCCGGGAGAAGTCTTCATCCAAGCTGGGCGAAGTGGTCCTCCAGACAGGCAGAAGTCTCCATCCAGACGGCTTCTTCCATCTTCATCCATCCAACGCGGAGCATTCTCTTCATCGGGAGTCTTCTTACTGAATGAAGGTACCTTTAAGTGACGTCATCCAAGATGGCGTCCCTTAGATTCCGATTGGCTGATAGCCAATCGGAATCTAAGGGACGCTATCTTGGATGACGTCACTAAAAGGTACCTTCATTCAGTAAGAAGACTCCGGATGAAGAGGATGCTCCACGTTGGATGTCTTGAAGATGGAGACGCTCTGCGTCGGATGGATGAAGATTGAAGATGCCGTCTGGATGGAGACTTCTGCCTGTCTGGAGGAGCACTTCGCCCAGCTTGGATGAAGACTTCTCTAGGCTTCGTTGAGGAATTCGGCCCAGTTGCGGCGACATTGGGGGTGGCAGATTAGGGGTTAATAAAAATAATTTATGTGTCGGCGATGTTGGGGGCAGCAGATTAGGGGTTAATAAGTATAATGTAGGTGGCAGCGATGTCCGGAGCGGCAGATTAGGGGTTAATAAATTTTTTTAGTGTTTGCAATGTGGGAGGGCCTCGGTTTAGGGATTAATAGGTAGTTTATGGGTGTTAGTGTACTTTTTAGGACTTTAGTTATGAGTTTTATGCTACAGCGTTGTACCATAAAACTCTTAACTACTGACTTTTAAATGTGTTACGTATCTAATATGTATATTAACACATAAATATATATGTATAAACGCATATACATATATACTTAAAATTGCTGCCCATCGCTGTGCTTAGGTTCTGTGCCATGTATGACGGCATCAGAACGAGGCTCCTATTGGAGCTATGAAAGTGTGCTCTCGTGAGCACAATGCTTCCATGCGGTTGCGTTCGCATTGCACCTAACTTTTAATACCAGTGAACATTTGCATGCGCTGGTATTTCAAAGTGGAGAGCAAATATCGCTTTAATCTGGCCCTTAATGTTTTTTGTTATTTAGTTTCCTTCTTCAGTTACAGTTTGTGGTCTACTTCTGCTCAGTGCATCTATCTTCCTAGTCATTTGTACATGGGAATGGCAGGATTGGGGAGAAACATAATCCCCTTGGACTATTATGGGTCTAGGATGTCTAATTCATATAAACACTTCTAAAAAAAGAAGGATATTGAAGGTTGGTCAATGTTGTTATCTGATACCAGCATTTAATTTGAATCTAAATCTCTGTTATAATAATTTGGTATAGGGTTGAGGATAACAAGGGAGTACCTTGTCACTTAAACATTCTTCCTGCTTACTTCAAAAAAGGAAATATGTGCTATTTATTAGTTGACATAGCAGCATTTGCCACCCTAATAAAGATTAAACCTGGTGAACGTACTACCTCTCTTAGCTATATGTTAAAGTGTTAGTGGAGTTGGAATGGAGGCATCGTGACTGACCAGGGGCTGGGAACACCCACTATAATATCACAAACATGGTTGTAACAATCTTAACTTATACTGTCCAGAAGTCCCCAAGGCTTTTAATTGGTTTGTGTTTCACCAGAAATGACAACTCTCTGAGGGATTTTTGATTCTTGGCTTTTGATTGGTCATTGTTTTTTTAAGCAAAAATTTTAATACATTATAATTATATTATTAGATCACAGTAGACATGCTATATGTCTCTCTTCCTTTTACAAATATAAATGGCTTCTTTAGAATACTTGTTTTGGGGATTGTCTCTGGTGTGTTTGCGCTCTTTTCTCAAGTGGTTTTTATTTGCCGAACTGCCTATAATACATGGGTAGACCTTGTCCATGGAATGCTGTCTCAGACTGTTTAAGAATTGCTTATTGCCTATTTTTTTCCAACTAACACTGGTGCTCCTTGTAACATTTGGTAAAAGAAATAGATTCAGCATCACAGGTCCTAACCATCATCAGGATCCTCTTTGGTGGAATTTGGCAGCTTTGCCAATGGCAGGAGGAGATGTCCTAAAAATGAGGCATCTATTAAAAAACCCTAGAGAGTAATAGGGATATAATCATAAAGAATGCGGACAAGAGTGGTGCTGTTTTGGATAAAAAGTATGATGTGAAGGAAATATTAGAATGTTCTGATTCTGATTCTCTTAAAGATATACAAAAATAAATTAAAATTCATATAGACTTTTACAAGCCTCCTGGTAGGCAAATAGTAGTTTTTCTAATATTGCTTTATTCCTGGATAGGATTCTAAATCCATTAGTTAGTGAACAAAGGTCACATTTAAAGGACACAAATTATTTTTTGAGTAAAATTGAAAGCCTGGTTATTGATGAGGATTGTATTTTATTTTACTGTTGACATTGTATGTTTATATACCTCTATTTCACACATGGTAGGATTAAAAGCAAACAAACAACAAAGTATCAGCGCACATCCAAAATGAAACCACACTTATTTTGATATAAAGTCTGCAAAAATGCCTGTTTAAAACTCTATACTCTTAAATAATATTGGTATCACTCCCACAATATGTGCATTAATATATAATATGTTTTTGTAAGGTGCCCCCATGTTTTGTTTGTTGTATTTCTTACAGGGAGATTGACCAAATCCCTATGGTTATAGCACACCACTAAAAACCTGCTCAGGTGTGTTCCAGGCAGTGTCATTAAGGCTATATAAAGCCAGGCAGCGCAGCCTCATTCAATGAGGCATAGAACCACAGAGTTGGAATTCTATATTAGAATCAAAGGATTCAGCCCAGTAAGGTTAAAATTTATAGTGTTAGGACCAGTCTATTTTGGGACACCTTGTAAGTGGTGACTGGCTGAGTAGAATATGGCGATATTGTGTGACTAAGATCCCAATATTATTTAAGAGTATAGAGTTTTAAACAGGCATTTTTGCAGACTTTATATCAAAATAAACGTGGTTTCATTTTGGATGTGCGCTGATACTTTGTTGTTTGTTTGTATTTACTCTGGTCATTTTGGCAGCACTCCCACAATATGTGCATTAATATATAATATGTTTTTGTAAGGTGAGCTTAACCAAACCCCCATGTTTTATTTGTTGTATTTCTTACAGGGAGATTGACCAAATACCTATGGTTAAAGCACACCACTAAAAACCTGTTCAGGTGTGTTCCAGGCAGTGTCATTAAGGCTATATAAAGCCAGGCAGCCTCATTCAATGAGGCATAGAACCACAGAGTTGGAATTCTATATTAGAATCAAAGGATTCAGCCCAGTAAGCTTAAAATGTATAGTGTTAGGACCAGTCTATTTTGGGACACCTTGTAAGTGGTGACTGGCTGAGCAGAATATGGCCATATTGTGTGACTAAGATCCCAATTATTATTTAAGAGTATAGAGTTTTAAACAGGCATTTTTGCAGACTTTATATCAAAATAAGTGTGGTTTCATTTTGGATGTGCGCTGATACTTTGTTGTTTGTTTGTATTTACTCTGGTCATTTTGGCAGCACTCCCACAATATGTGCATTAATATATAATATGTTTTTGTAAGGTGTGCTTAACCAAACCCCCATGTTTTATTTGTTGTATTTCTTACAGGATTAAAAGCAGTTAAGAAACATTTACAGATGAGTGGAAACTATTCTATAGAAAATGTGACTTTCTAGATGATTTATTAAGGATTGTCCTTTATTATAATTACTTCCTTTTTCAGGACACATTCTATCCCCAACATAAGGGAACAGCAATGGGCTCCAGTGTGGCCCCCTGATGTGCCAATCTCTTCATGACTACTATTGAGAATAAGTTTATTTATTGTGATATTAGGTTTATTACATACTATACACAATGGTTTAGGTTCTTTGTTGATATTTACTTTGACATACTGAAAAGAAAGAATACATTTTCTTCATTTGTGTTAATATCAAAGAAGCTCAATTAACTACTGATCTTTTTATTAAAGAAACTAAACCACAATACATTACTTCACTATACAAGTTTCTCACCCTGAGATAGTATTTTAATCAGTACCAAAGAGTCATTTGATGAGAGTTAAGAGGATTGTAAAGGAAGAAACAAAGATAGAGACATGCATTGAGGAGATGAGTGAGACTTTTTCTAAAACAAGGCTATCCTGTAGAGGTAGTAAAATATAAAAAGGGAGACGTTTCTGATACTATCACCAGAAATGGTGTTTGTGTCTGAATACAGTACCTTGAGTGATCAAATATTTAAAGTTATTAAAAATACTGGAACTTATTAGAAAATAGTAGAAGAGTTTAAAACATTCCATATAGCTTTAAAAGAGTAAGGAACCTGAGAGATTAGTTGGCGGATGTGGGGACAAATAAAGGAGATGTGGTTAATTATTTGATGACTGAGAATAAAAGATGTTACCTGTGTTTAAATTGCTCACGCTGTAATTCAATGATAAAAAGGTAAATATTTTGTTCAAACGTGATCACAAGAAAACCATAATTAGTGGTTTATATACAAGTCAGACTCAATTTGCAATTTATTTATTGAAATGTCTGTGTAGGCTAAGTTACATTGGTGAGATGACACACTCTGTAAGGGAGTGTATGAGAGAACACAAGTCTGCCATTGGAAGAAAAGATTGTTCCCAGCCAGTGTCACAACATTTTGTAGAAAAAGGTCACAGTATGAGTCAACTACAGTTCCAGGTGATAATTCATGTTCTGCCTCTGAGCAGAGGGGACAATAGAGAGCTGGTTTTGAAAAAGAAGCAAGTGGGATGGATAAACAGATTAGGGACACCTTTTCCTAAAAGCCTTACTAATATTATATTTATTCTTGTAATATTGTTATATTATAATAATTTCTATAAACATTTTAGTAAGAAAAAAAAGTTTTTATGAATTTCATTTGGATTGACACATGCTATGAATTATTAAATGTTGTTAATGACTTGCTAAGGTTAAAAGTTTTAATAGACAATTTATCTGTTGCAATATAGGTTTAAACCACTAGATGTCAGTATGACATTATGTTTATGGTTGCTATAGGTAGCTGACAGGTGTATGTAATCAAGCTGCCTCAGTTTGGCAATAAATGTAGCATGTATTCAATGCTGTTTTAGCATGATTAAGGGTTTGTTACAACCCAAAATGTTGCTTGTTTCTATGTGGGTATGACACCTCAATAAAGGAAAAAATATTGTGCAATATAGCACTGCATGACACGACTGAAGAGAGAATATGGTGCTTACTTCACAGGGGCAGAACTCACTAAATTGTCTAAGAAAAGGGGAGGAACCTGGAAATCCTATAGAGATGAGAGATGCCTTCCATAGAAAACGAAGCTCTCTGGGATACAAAATTTTACATGGGAGAGAGAAGATAACTGAAGAACCCCTGGGGCTGATATAAAAGAGCCGATTTAAGAAACAGCGTAAGGCCGCTGCTTCTTAACTCGTTCGCCACCTCTAAGGTGGCAGACAGCAATCATCCAGATCGGATACGATCGGAAGGATTGACAACCCTGCTACGGCCGATTGGCCATGAATGTGCAGAGGGCAGCATTGCACAAGCATTTCACAAGAAATGTTTGTGCAATGATAAATGCCGACAGCAGAATAGGCCCCATAGGCTCTGTTTGCATGAATTCCAAATTAAACTGAAATGTTTTCACTGCAATTTAACTTGCTTTTATCTATATTTCGTATATATTACTTTTCTGTTAGTTAAAATAAGTGTATTGCGAATTTTGAGCAAACCTCATCTGCATACAGCTGGAGAGACAAATCAGTGAGACCAGTTTGTTTAAAATGCTTAGAAAATTTCACAAGACTGAGCTTCAGACATACCCTGGGAACTTCCTTGTTCAGCCCTATTTCTCCCACTTTCTGAAACTGTCAGTTTACAATGGAGAAAATACAAAGTGCAATGCAATTTGTAAAAGATATTTTGTAAAAATATACAAAGTATGATCCTAAGTTATTAAAATAACACAGAAACTTTCAAAGCCTAATCATAATGAGTAAAATTACTGCTAGATCAAAATCTTACGGCTAGATTTAGAGTTCTGCGGCCAAAGGGGTGCGTTAGCTACGCTGGCTTTTTTTCGCCCGCACCTTTTAAATACCGCTGGTATTTAGAGTTCACAGAAGGGCTGCGTTAGGCTCCAAAAAGGGAGCGTATAGCATATTTACCGCCACTGCAACTCTAAATTCCAGCGGTGCTTACGGACGCGGCCAGCTTCAAAAACGTGCTTGTGCACGATTCCCCCATAGGAAACAATGGGGCTGTTTGAGCTGAAAAAAAACCTGCAAAAAAGCAGCGTTCAGCTCCTAACGCAGCCCCATTGTCTCCTATGGGGAAACACTTCCTAAGTCTGCACCTAACACCCTAACATGTACCCCGAGTCTAAACACCCCTAACCTTACACTTATTAACCCCTAATCTGCCGCCCCCGCTATCGCTGACCCCTGCATATTATTATTAAGCCCTAATCTGCCGCTCCGTACACCGCCGCAACCTACGTTATCCCTAAGTACCCCTAATCTGCTGCCCCTAACACCGCCGACCCCTATATTATATTTATTAACCCCTAATCTGCCGCTCCAACGTTGCCTCCACCTACCTACAATTATTAAACCCCTAATCTGCCGACCGGATCTCACTGCTACTCTAATAAATTTATTAACCCCTAAAGCTAAGTCTAACCCTAACCCTAACACCCCCCTAAATTAAATATAATTTAAATCTAACTAAATAAATTAACTCTTATTAAATAAATTATTCCTATTTAAAGCTAAATACTTACCTGTAAAATAAACCCTAATATAGCTACAATATAAATTATAATTATATTGTAGCTATTTTAGGATTTATATTTATTTTACAGGCAACTTTGTAATTATTTTAACCAGGTACAATAGCTATTAAATAGTTAATAACTATTTAATAGTTACCTAGTTAAAATAATTACAAAATTACCTGTAAAATAAATCCTAACCTAAGTTACAATTAAACCTAACACTACACTATCAATAAATAAATTAAATACAATACCTACAAATAAATACAATTAAATAAACTAACTAAAGTACAAAAAATAAAAAAGAACTAAGTTACAAAAAATAAAAAAATATTTACAAACATTAGAAAAATATTACAACAATTTTAAACTAATTACACCTACTCTAAGCCCCCTAATAAAATAACAAAGACCCCCAAAATAAAAAAATGCCCTACCCTATTCTAAAATTAAAATAGAAAAGCTCTTTTACCTTACCAGCCCTGAAAAGGGCCCTTTGCGGGGCATGCCCCAAAGAATTCAGCTCTTTTGCCTGTAAAAAAAAACCATACAATACCCCCCCCCAACATTACAACCCACCACCCACATACCCCTAATCTAACCCAAACCCCCCTTAAATAAACCTAACACTAAGCCCCTGAAGATCTCCCTACCTTGTCTTCACCACACCGGGTTCACCGATTCGTCCTGGCTCCGACGTCTTCATCCAAGCCCAAGCGGGGGGCTGAAGATGTCCATGATCCGCCTGAAGTCTTCATCCAAGCAGGAGCTGAAGAGGTCCATAATCGGGCTGAAGTCTTCTATCAAGCGGCATCTTCAATCTTCTTTCTTCCGGATCCATGGTCATCCCGCCGAAGCGGAACATCCATCTTCACCGACGAATGACAGTTCCTTTAAGGGACGTCATCCAAGATGGCGTCCCTCGAATTCCGATTGGCTGATAGAATCCTATCAGCCAATCGGAATTAAGGTAGGAAAATTCTGATTGGCTGATGGAATCAGCCAATCAGAATCAAGTTCAATCCGATTGGCTGATCTGATCAGCCAATCAGATTGAGCTTGCATTCTATTGGCTGATCGGAACAGCCAATAGAATGCGAGCTCAATCTGATTGGCTGATCGGATCAGCCATTCGGATTGAACTTGATTCTGATTGGCTGATTCCATCAGCCAATCAGAATTTTCCTACCTTAATTCCGATTGGCTGATAGAATCCTATCAGCCAATCGGAATTCGAGGGACGCCATCTTGGATAACGTCCCTTAAAGGAACCGTCATTCGTCGGAAAGTCGTCGGTGAAGATGGATGTTCCGTGTCGGCGGGATGACCATGGATCCGGAAGAAAGAAGATTGAAGATGCCGCTTGATAGAAGACTTCAGCCCGATCATGGACCTCTTCAGCTCCCGCTTGGATGAAGACTTCAGCCCGATCATGGACCTCTTCAGCTCCGGCTTGGATGAAGACTTCAGTCGGATCATGGACATCTTCAGCCCCCCGCTTGGGCTTGGATGAAGACGTCGGAGCCAGGACGAATCAGTGAACCCGGTGTGGTGAAGACAAGGTAGGGAGATCTTCAGGGGCTTAGTGTTAGGTTTATTTAAGGGGGGTTTGGGTTAGATTAGGGGTATGTGGGTGGTGGGTTGTAATGTTGGGGGGGTATTGTATGTTTTTTTTTTACAGGCAAAAGAGCTGAATTCTTTGGGGCATGCCCCGCAAAGGGCCCTTTTCAGGGCTGGTAAGGTAAAAGAGCTTTTCTATTTTAATTTTAGAATAGGGTAGGGCATTTTTTTATTTTGGGGGTCTTTGTTATTTTATTAGGGGGCTTAGAGTAGGTGTAATTAGTTTAAAATTGTTGTTATTTTTTTCTAATGTTTGTAAATATTTGTTTATTTTTTGTAACTTAGTTCTTTTTTATTTTTTGTACTTTAGTTAGTTTATTTAATTGTATTTATTTGTAGGTATTGTATTTAATTAATTTATTGCTAGTGTAGTGTTAGGTTTAATTGTAGGTAATTGTAGGTAGTTTATTTAATTAATTTATTGCTAGTGTAGTGTTAGGTTTAATTGTAACTTAGGTTAGGATTTATTTTACAGGTAATTTTGTAATTATTTTAACTAGGTAGCTATTAAATAGTTATTAACTATTTAATAGCTATTGTACCTGGTTAAAATAATTACAAAGTTGCCTGTAAAATAAATATTAATCCTCAAATAGCTACACTATAATTATTATTTATATTGTAGCTATATTAGGGTTTATTTTACAGGTAAGTATTTAGCTTTAAATAGGAATAATTTATTTAATAAGAGTTAATTTATTTTGTTAGATAAAAATTATATTTAACTTAGGGGGGTTTAGGGTTAGAATTAGCTTTAGGGGTTAAAAAATGTATTAGAGTAGCGGTGAGCTCCGGTTGGCAGATTAGGGGTTAATGCTTGAAGTTAGGTGTCGGCGATGTTAGGGAGGGCAGATTAGGGGTTAATACCATTTATTATAGGGTTATTGAGGCGGGAGTGAGGCGGATTAGGGGTTAATACATTTATTATAGTAGCGGTGCGGTCCGGTCGGCAGATTAGGGGTTAATAAGTGTAGGTAGGTAGCGGCGATGTTGGGGGCGGCAGATTAGGGGTTAATAAATATTATGTAGGTGTCGGCGATGTTAGGGGCAGCAGATTAGGGGTACATAGGGATAACGTAGGTGGCGGCGGTGTGCGGTTGGCAGATTAGGGGTTAAAATTTTTAATAGAGTGGCAGCAATGTGGGGGGGCCTCGGTTTAGGGGTACATAGGTAGTTTATGGGTGTTTGTGTACTTTAGAGCACAGTAGTTAAGAGCTTTATAAACCGGCGTTAGCCCAGAAAGCTCTTAACTACTGACTTTTTTCTGCGGCTGGAGTTTTGTCGTTAGAATTCTAACGCTCACTTCAGCCAAGACTCTAAATACCGGCATTAGAAAGATCCCATTGAAAAGATAGGATACGCAAATGGCGTAGGGGGATCTGCGGTATGGAAAAGTCGCGGCTGGAAAGTGAGCGTTAGACCCTTTCCTGACTGACTCCAAATACCAGCGGGCGGCCAAAACCAGCGTTAGGAGCCTCTAACGCTGGTTTTGACGGCTACCGCCCAACTCTAAATCTAGCCGTTAATATATTAAAATACAGATGAAAAAAACTAAAGCTGAAATCCAAAAATACTGATTGGAATAGCCAATAGACTGCAAGCTCAATCCTATTGGCTGATTGGATCAGCCAATAGGATGAAAGCTCAATCCTATTGGCTGATTGCAACAGCCAACAGGATTTTTTCCACATTAATTCCTATTGGCTGATAGAATTCTATCAGCCAATTGGAATGTAAGAGACGCCATCTTGGATGATGTCATTTAAAGGGAAACTTCATTCTGCAAGAGACGTCGGAAGAAGAGGATGCTCCACGCCGGATGTCTTGAAGATGGAGCCGCTCCATGCCGGATGGATGAAGATAGAAGATGCCGTCTGGATGAAGACTTCTGCCCGCTTGGAGGAAGACTTCGGCCCGCTTGGATGAAGACTTCTGCCGGCTTCGCTGAGGACTTCTGCCGCTTGGATGAGGATGGATGTCCGGTCTTTGAGAACTGTAAGTGGATCTTCGGGGGTTAGTGTTAGGTTTTTTTAAGGGTTTATTGGGTGGGTTTTAATTTTAGGTTAGGGACTTTGGGCTGAAAAAGAGCTAAATGCCCCTTTAAGGGAAATGCCCATACAAATGCCCTTTTCAGGGCAATGGGGAGCTTAGGTTTTTTAGATAGGTTTTTATTTGGGGGGTTTGGTTGTGTGGGTTTTACTGTTGGGGGGGTTGTATTATATTTTACAGGTAAAAGAGCTGATTTCTTTGGGACAATGCCCCGCAAAAGGCCGTTTTAAGGGCCATTGGTAGTTTATTGTAGGCTAGGTTTTTTTTTCATTTTGGGGGGGCTTTTTTTATTTTGATAGGGCTATTAGATTAGGTGTAATTAGTTTAAATATTTGATAATTTATTTTTTATTTTGTGTAACTTAGTTGTTATTTTTTAGTAACTTAGTAATTCTTTATAGTAGATTTAAATAACTTGAGTAGGGTTAGGTTTTTAAATATGTAATATAGTTAATTTAATTGTTAGTTTAATGTAATTTTAGTATAATAGTTAGGGTAGGTTAATTAATAGTTTAATATAGTTTAATGTAATTGTAGGATAATAGTTAGGGTAGTTTAATTAGTAGTTTAATATAGTTTATTTTTATTCTAAAGGTAGGTTTAAATTTATTATTAGATAGGGATGAGTTAATATTTAATGTAAAGTTACCGGGTTGTTAGGTTTAGGGGTTAATAGCTTAATTTAGTTTATGGTAATGTAGGGGGCTGGTGGTTTATGGGTTAATAGGTTTAGTAAGTGGTAGTGATGTGGAAGGCTAGGGGTTTAGGGGTTAATACATTTATTTAGTTGCGGAGGGTTCCGGGAGTGGGGGGATAGGGGTTAATAACTTTATTAGAGTTGCGGTGTGCTCCGGGAGCAGAGGGATAGGGGTTAATAACTTTATTAAAGTTGCGGTGGGCTCCGGGAGTGGAGGGATAGGGGTTAATAACTTTATTAGAGTTGCAGTGGGCTCTGGGAGCAGCGGGATGGGGGTTAATAACTTTATTTAGTTGCGGTGGGGTCTGGGAGCAGCGGGATAGGGGTTAAACATTTTAATATAGTGGCGGTGTTTAGTGACAGGGTATAAATAAAGTTGGGAAAAAGCCGAATAGCAGCGAGATCGATGACTGTTAGTTAACAACAGTCCGCTGCTCATCGCCCCGTACTTGGTGCGCAGCTTTTTGACAGCTTTTTTTATAAATATGGAGATCATATTCAGGTCCGCGGCCGCGATGTTAGGCGAGCGTATTGGTGCTGTCGAATGCAGCACAGTTGACGGCTTGATAGATAGGCCTCAATGTCTATATATTCTATTAATCTATTCTGTAAATTCTCCCAAAGTCAGCATCAAATCTATTGGGTCCATAGACATTGCAAATGGTCAAAGTTTCAGTCGATATCTAAAACTTTAAAGCATGCATAGAGCGTCCGCGACTCAAGGTAACAGAATTTATTTTACTTTACAAGTAATAAAAAATGCACTTACCAGAAGTAAGACATTAGTGTGTGCATCATAAAACTGAAATGTCTGTTAGAAAGTCCCCTTTGCAGGATCAATGCCATGACACCGGTGGTGGTAACACAAGCTGTCCACATATGATCTGGCTCCCGGGGTAGTAGGGATCTTGATAATGTTCAACCCAGAATAAAGTGAAAAATGTTTTCTTTTTTAAAATGATACTTTGATATTTATGTTTTATATTTATACTTAGTTTGCATATTAAACACTTAAAGGTGCCAGATACTCAAACTCCACCTCTTTGTACTGGGGGCTGCCATCTTGGCGCTCAGCTATTCACAAACAGCCTGTGACAGAAGCAGTGCACATTCACGGATCAGTAATATTGTCTTCTTTTTTTGTAGCTGTATAATGTGTTTCAGGTTAGTGTGCATGGTACATTACGTGAGCTTTACATTTTTGCATTTTCTACACAGTTTTGCTTTACACAAAAAAATATATTTAAAAAAGCACTCAACAATAATATAGAGCAGAAGAATCAAAAGCATAAAAATAAAACAGTGTAAATAGGGGTGCTATCACTTTAAAATTGTGCAATTCTGCACAAGTGAAGACTCAGATGCTTGGTGTGAATAAATACTCAAAGTGTCTATTGGACACAATAAAGTGTAAAAGGGGGCACTATCACTTTAAGATTAACCAATCTGCAATGACTGGGGAAACAAATACATGGTATACTATGGGCGGTATATTGATGACTTAATCATCATATGGAATGGTGACCGCACCACTGCTGAATCCTTTACTAATTATATCAACACCTATAACATGGGACTTTTTCTAGTGTAATAGAGGACGAATCTATAGTATTTCTTGATTTATTGTTATCTTTCCCCTGTGTGAATGGTGGTATTGGATCCAAAAATCATTTTAAGAAAGTGGATTCCAACAGCTATTTGGAATACACTAGTAACCACCATTCACCCTGGAAAATGAATGTTCCATATGGACAATTTAAGAGACTCAGAAGAAACTGTAAAGACATAGTAGATTATGACCATCAGAGTCTCATACTTAAAGAAAGATTCCTCGAAAAGAGGATACCCCATTGAATTCATTGAAAAAAGTCTAAATAGAGCAAAGAATGATAATATGGATGTTCTAACCTTACATTTCACTTTTATTTTAATTATACTCTAAATTATATTACTATAGTATTTATCAATTGGTGGGCATCACACAACAAAGGGGTGTGTCCCCCAGCACACACACACTTATATATGGTATGAGATATACATATGATCCCAAACCCATATCCACCATTATCTGCTGCAACTGTGCACTTACTCTGTGATTTATAACACATTAGTCTAAATTATTTGTTGCAACTGTGCACTTACTTTGATTTATAACACATTTATCTAAATGATCTGTTGCAATTGTGCACTTATTCTGTGGTTTATAACACATTTATCTAAATGATTTGCTGCAATTTTGCACTTACTCTGTGATTAATATAATTAAAATAAATCTAAATAAAAATTACTATCATTAACTAAATAATTCCTATTTAAAACTAAATACTTACCTGTAAAATAAACCATAAGCTAGCTACAATATAACTAATAGTTACGTTGTAACTAGCTTAGGTTTTATTTTTATTTCACAGCTAAATTTGTATTTATTTTAACTAGGTAGATTAGTTAGGCCTAGATTTGGAGTTTGGCGGTAGATGGGCTGTTAACGCTCCGCGGGCTTTTTTTTGGCCGCACCATAAAATTAACTCTGGTATCGAGAGTTCAAAAAAATGCTGCGTTAGGCTGCAAAAAAGGAGCGTAGAGCATTTTTACCGCAAATGCAACTCTCGATACCAGAGTTGCTTACGGACGCGGCCAGCCTCAAAAACGTGCTCGTGCACGATTCTCCCATAGGAAACAATGGGGCTGTTTGAGCTGAAAAAAAACCTAACACCTGCAAAAAAGCAGCGTTCAGCTCCTAACGCAGCCCCATTGTTTCCTATGGGGAAACACTTCCTACGTCTGCACCTAACACTCTAACATGTACCCCGAGTCTAAACACCCCTAACCTTACACTTATTAACCCCTATTCTGCCGCCCCCACTATCGCTGACACCTGCATTATATTATTAACCCCTAATCTGCCGCTCCGTAAACCGCCGCAACTTACATTATCCCTATGTACCCCTAATCTGCTGCCCCTAACACCGCCGACCCCTGTATTATATTTATTAACCCCTAACCTGCCCCCCACAACGTCGCTGCCAGCTACTTACAATAATTAACCCCTAATCTGCCGACCGCAAAGCGCCGCCACCTACGTTATCCTTATGTACCCCTAATCTGCTGCCCCTAACACCGCCGACCCCTATATTATATTTATTAACCCCTAATCTGCCCCCCTCAACGTCGCCGACACCTGCCTACACTTATTAACCCCTAATCTGCCGAGCGGACCTGAGCGCTACTATAATAAAGTTATTAACCCCTAATCCGCCTCACTAACCCTATCATAAATAGTATTAACCCCTAATCTGCCCTCCCTAACATCGCCGACACCTAACTTCAATTAGTAACTCCTAATCTGACGACCGGAGCTCACCGCTACTATAATAAATGGATTAACCCCTAAAGCTAAGTCTAACCCTAACCCTAACACCCCCCTAACTTAAATATAATTTAAATCTAACGAAATTAATTAACTCTTATTAAATAAATTATTCCTATTTAAAGCTAAATACTTACCTGTAAAATAAACCCTAATATAGCTACAATATAAATTATAATTACATTGTAGCTATTTTAGGATTAATATTTATTTTACAAGCAAATTTGTAATTATTTTAACCAGGTACAATAGCTATTAAATAGTTAAGAACTATTTAATAGTTACCTAGTTAAAATAATAACAAAATTACCTGTAAAATAAGTCCTAACCTAAGTTATAATTAAACCTAACACTACCCTATCAATAAATTAATTAAATAAAATACCTACAATTACCTACAATAAAACCTAACACTACACTATCAATAAATAAATTAAATACAATTTCTACAAATAACTACAATTACATAAACTAACTAAAGTACAAAAAATAAAAAAGAACTAAGTTACAAAAAATAAAAAAATATTTACAAACATAAGAAAAATATTACAACAATTTTAAACTAATTACACCTACTCTAAGCCCCCTAATAAAATAACAAAGACCCCCAAAATAAAAAAAATTCCCTACCCTATTCTAAATTAATAAATTTAAAAGCTCTTTTACCTTACCAGCCCTGAACAGGGCCCTTTGTGGGGCATGCCCCAAGAAAATCAGCTCTTTTGCCTGTAAAAAAAAACATACAATACCCCCCCCCCAACATTACAACCCACCACCCACATACCCCTAATCTAACCCAAACCCCCCTTAAATAAACCTAACACTAAGCCCCTGAAGATCTTCCCTCCTTGTCTTCACCATACCAGGTTCACCGATCCGTCCTGGCATCCGGTGCTGAAGAGGTCCCGAAGAGGCTCCAAAGTCTTCCTCCTATCCGGCAAGAAGAGGACATCCGGACCGGCAAACATCTTCTCCAAGCGGCATCTTCGATCTTCTTCCATCCGGTACGGAGCGGGTCCATCTTGAATCAGCCGACGCGGATCCATCCTCTTCTTTCTGTGTCTCCCGACGAATGACGGTTCCTTTAAGGGACGTCATCCAAGATGGCGTCCCTCGAATTCCGATTGGCTGATAGGATTCTATCAGCCAATCGGAATTAAGGTAGGAATATTCTGATTGGCTGATGGAATCAGCCAATCAGAATCAAGTTCAATCCGATTGGCTGATCCAATCAGCCAATCAGATTGAGCTCGCATTCTATTGGCTGTTCCGATCAGCCAATAGAATGCGAGCTCAATCTGATTGGCTGATTGGATCAGCCAATCGGATTGAACTTGATTCTGATTGGCTGATTCCATCAGCCAATCAGAATATTCCTACCTTAATTCCGATTGGCTGATAGAATCCTATCAGCCAATCGGAATTCGAGGGACGCCATCTTGGATGACGTCCCTTAAAGGAACCGTCATTCGTCGGGAGACAAAGAAAGAAGAGGATGGATCCGCGTCGGCTGATTCAAGATAGACCCGCTCCGCACCGGATGGAAGAAGATCGAAGATGCCGCTTGGAGAAGATGTTTGCCGGTCCGGATGTCCTCTTCTTGCCGGATAGGAGGAAGACTTTGGAGCCTCTTCTGGACCTCTTCAGCACCGGATGCCAGGACGGATCGGTGATACCTGGATGGTGAAGACAAGGTAGGAAGCTCTTCAGGGGCTTAGTGTTAGGTTTATTTAAGGGGGGTTTGGGTTAGATTAGGGGTATGTGGGTGGTGGGTTGTAATGTTGGGGGGGGGTATTGTATGTTTTTTTTTTACAGGCAAAAGAGCTGATTTTCTTGGGGCATGCCCCGCAAAGGGCCCTGTTCAGGGCTGGTAAGGTAAAAGAGCTTTTACATTTATTAATTTAGAATAGGGTAGGGAATTTTTTATTTTGGGGGTCTTTGTTATTTTATTAGGGGGCTTAGAGTAGGTGTAATTAGTTTAAAATTGTTGTAATATTTTTCTTATGTTTGTAAATATTTTTTTATTTTTTGTAACTTAGTTCTTTTTTATTTTTTGTACTTTAGTTAGTTTATGTAATTGTAGTTATTTGTAGCAATTGTATTTAATTTATTTATTGATAGTGTAGTCTTAGGTTTAATTGTAGGTAATTGTAGGTATTTTATTTAATTAATTTATTGATAGTGTAGTGTTAGGTTTTATTGTAGGTAATTGTAGGTATTTTATTTAATTAATTTATTGATAGGGTAGTGTTAGGTTTAATTATAACTTAGGTTATGATTTATTTTACAGGTAATTTTGTTATTATTTTAACTAGGTAACTATTAAATAGTTCTTAACTATTTAATAGCTATTGTACCTGGTTAAAATAATTACCAAGTTGCCTGTAAAATAAATATTAATCCTAAAATAGCTACAATATAATTATAATTTATATTGTAGCTATATTAGGGTTTATTTTACAGGTAAGTATTTAGCTTTAAATAGGAATAATTTATTTAATAAGAGTTAATGAATTTCGTTAGATTAAAATTATATTTAATTTAGGGGGGTATTAGTGTTAGGGTTAGACTTAGCTTTAGGGGTTAATCCATTTATTATAGTAGCGGTGAGCTCCGGTCGTCAGATTAGGGGTTAATAATTGAAGTTAGGTGTCGGCGATGTTAGGGAGGGCAGATTAGGGGTTAATACTATTTATGATAGGGTTAGTGAGGCGGATTAGGGGTTAATAACTTTATTATAGTAGCGCTCAGGTCCGCTCGGCAGATTAGGGGTTAATAAGTGTAGGCAGGTGTCGGCGACGTTGTGGGGGGCAGGTTAGGGGTTAATAAATATAATACAGGGGTCGGCGGGGTTAGGGGCAGCAGATTAGGGGTACATAAGTATAACGTAGGTGGCGGTCGGCAGATTAGGGGTTAAAATTTTTTAATCGAGTGGCGGCGATGTGGGGGGACCTCGGTTTAGGGGTACATAGGTAGTTTATGGGTGTTAGTGTACTTTAGGGTACAGTAGTTAAGAGCTTTATGAACCGGCGTTAGCCCAGAAAGCTCTTAACTCCTGCTATTTTCCGGCGGCTGGAGTTTTGTCGTTAGAGCTCTAACGCTCACTTCAGAAACGACTCTAAATACCGGCGTTAGAAAGATCCCATTAAAAAGATAGGATACGCAATTGACGTAAGGGGATCTGCGGTATGGAAAAGTCGCGGCTGAAAAGTGAGCGTTAGACCCTATTTTGAGTGACTCCAAATACCGGCGGTAGCCTAAAACCAGCGTTAGGAGCCTCTAACGCTGGTTTTCACGGCTACCGCCGAACTCTAAATCTAGCCGTTAGTAAATAGTTATTAACTATTTACTAACTACCTAGTTAAAATAATACAAATTTACCTGTAAAATAAAACCTAACCTGTCTTACACTAACACCTAACCTTACACTGCAATTAAATACATTACATTAATTGAATACAATTAAACTAAATTACAAAAAAAAATAAACACTAAATTACACAAAATAAAAAAGAAATTATCAAATATTTAAACTAATTACACCTAATCTAATAGCCCTATCAAAATATAAAAGCCACCCAAAATAATAAAACCCCTAGCCTAAACTAAACTGCCAATAGCCCTTAAAAGGGCCTTTTGCGGGGCATTACCCCAAAGAAATCAGCTCTTTTACCTGTAATAAAAAAATACAAACAACCCCCCAACAGTAAAACCCACCACCCACACAACCAAACCCCCAAATAAAATCCTAACTAAAAAACCTAAGCTCCTGAAAAGGGCATTTGGATGGGCATTGCCCTTAAAAGGGCATTTAGTTCTTTTTCATTGCCCAAACCCCTAATCTAAAAATAAAACCCACCCAATAAATCCTTAAAAAAACCTAACACTAACCCCTGAAGATCCACTTACAGTTCTGTGATTTATAACACATTTATCGAAATGATTTGCTGCAATTTTGCACTTACTCTGTGATTAATATAATTAAAATAAATCTAAATAAAAATTACTATCATTAACTAAATAATTCCTATTTAAAACTAAATACTTACCTGTAAAATAAACCATAAGCTAGCTACAATATAACTAATAGTTACGTTGTAACTAGCTTAGGTTTTATTTTTATTTCACAGCTAAGTTTGTATTTATTTTAACTAGGTAGATTAGTTAGTAAATAGTTATTAACTATTTACTAACTACCTAGTTAAAATAATACAAATTTACCTGTAAAATAAAACCTAACCTGTCTTACACTAACACCTAACCTTACACTACAATTAAATACATTACATTAATTGAATACAATTAAACTAAATTACAAAAAAAAAATAAACACTAAATTACACAAAATAAAAAAGAAATTATCAAATATTTAAACTAATTACTCCTAATCTAATAGCCCTATCAAAATATAAAAGCCACCCAAAATAATAAAACCCCTAGCCTAAACTAAACTGCCAATAGCCCTTAAAAGGGCCTTTTGCGGGGCATTACCCCAAAGAAATCAGCTCTTTTACCTGTAATAAAAAAATACAAACAACCCCCCAACAGTAAAACCCACCACCCACACAACCAAACCCCCCAAATAAAATCCTATCTAAAAAACCTAAGCTCCCCATTGCCCTGAAAAGGGCATTTGGATGGGCATTGCCCTTAAAAGGGCATTTAGCTCTTTTTCTTTGCCCAAACCCCTAATCTAAAAATAAAACCCACCCAATAAACCCTTAAAAAACCTAACACTAACCCCCCGAAGATCCACTTACAGTTTTTGAAGACCGGACATCCATCCTCATCAAGCCGGGAGAAGTCTTCATCCAAGCGGGCAGAATTCCTTAACGAAGCTGGGAGAAGTCTTCATCCAAGTGGCAAGAAGTCATCCTCCAGACGGGCAGAAGTCTTCATCCAAAAGGCATATTCTATCTTTATCCTTACGACGCGGAGCGGCTCCATCTTCAAGACATCTGGCGTGGAGCATCCTCTTGTTTCGAATCTTCTTGAAGAATGAAGGTTCCTTTAAATTACGTCATCCAAGATGACGTCCCTTGAATTCCGATTGGCTGATAGAATTCTATCAGCCAATCGGAATTAAAGGGTAAAAAATCCTATTGGCTGATGCAATCAGCCAATAGGATTGAGCTTCAATCCTATTGGCTGATCCAATCAGCCAATAGAATGCGAGCTCCATCCTATTGGCTGATTGGATCAACCAATAGGATTGAAGCAAAATCATATTGACTGATTGCATCAGCCAATAGGATTTTTTACCCTTTAATTCCGATTGGCTGATAGAATTCTATCAGCCAATCGGAATTCAAGGGACACCATCTTGGATGACATCATTTAAAGGAACCTTCAGTGTACGGCTGGGACCGTATGAAGAGGATGCTCCACACCGGATGTCTTGAAGATGGAGCCGCTCCACATCGGAAGGATGAAGATAGAAGATGAAGACTTCTGCCCGTCTGGAGGACGACTTCTTATCGCTTGGATGAAGACTTCTCCTGGCTTCGTTGAGGATGGATGTACGGTCTTCAAAAACTGTAAGTGGATCTTCAGGGGTTAGTGTTAGGTTTTTTTAAGGGTTTATTGGGTGGGTTTTATTTTTAGATTAGGGGTTTGGGCAAAGAAAAAGAACTAAATGCCCTTTTAAGGGCAGTGCCCATCCAAATGCCCTTTTCAGGAGCTTAGTTTTTTTAGATAGGATTTTATTTGGGGGTTTGGTTGTGTGGGTGGTGGGTTTTACTGTTGGGGGGTTGTTTGTATTTTTTTATTACAGGTAAAAGAGCTGATTTCTTTGTTTAGTTTAGTCTAGGGGTTTTTTTATTTGGGGGGCTTTTTAATTTTGATAGGGCTATTAGATTAGGTGTAATCAGTTTAAATATTTGATCATTTCTTTTTTATTTTTTGTAATTTAGTTAATTGTATTTAATTAATGTAATTTATTTAATTGTAGTGTAATATTAGGTGTTAGTGTAAGACAGGTTAGGTTTTATTTTACAGGTAAATTTGTATTTATTTTAACTAGGTAGTTAGTAAATAGTTAATAACTATTTACTAACTAATCTACCTAGTTAAAGTAAATACAAACTTAGCTGTGAAATAAAAATAAAACCTAAGATAGCTACAATGTAACTATTAGTTATATTGTAGCTAGCTTAGGGTTTATTTTACAGGTAAGTATTTAGTCTTAAATAGGTATTATTTAGGTAATAATAGTAGGTTTAATTTAGATTTATTTTAATTATATTAAAGTTAGGGGTGTTAGGGTTAGGGTTAGATTTAGGGTTAGGGGTTAATATATTTATTTAGTGTTAGTGATGTGGGAGGCCAGAGGTTTAGGTGTTAATAACTTTAGTATAGTGGTGACGGCGATGTTGGTGGTGGCAGATTAGCGGTTAATAAGTGTAGGTAGGTGGCGGTGATGTCGGGGGTGGCAGATTAGGGGTTAATAAGTGTAATGTAGGTGTCGACGATGTCGGATAACAGATTAAGGGTTAATAAGTGTAATGTAGGTGTCGGCGATGTTGGGGGTGGCAGATTAGGGGTTAATACATTTATGTAGGTGGCAGCGACATTGGAGGCAGCAGATTAGGGGTTACTGAAGTGTAGGTAGGTGGCAGCGATGTCGGGGGCGGCAGATTAGGGGTTAATAAGTGTAATGTAGGTGTCGGCGATGTCGGGGCTGCAGATTAGGGGTGTTCAGACTCGGGGTTTATGTTAGGGTGTTTTACGAGCACGTAAAACCAGCTCAAAGCAGCGCTGGTATTTGTGTGCGGTTTGGAACTTAACGCTGCCATAATGCCTGCTAACGCCGGGTTTTTGCAAACCTGTAATAGCAGCGCTATTAAAGGTGAGCGGTGGAAATAACTTGCAAGTTAGTACCGAGCCGCTCATAACGCATAACTCGTAATCTGGCTGTCTATAATTTAGCACTTCTCTATCACGTACTTTCATATTTTCACATATGTTTGATAGTAGATTAGAATTACACAGTACTGATCAAAAAAGTGATCTGCTTACAGTTTGATGTTACTCTCAATAGCATTTAATCATTCATAATAGCTTATACAATATAATTCAATATATATCTGTACAAGGACTTACAACACAGCCATTTTACTTCACTTTATTTTATTATATAATAAGTGAAAATAACGCCAACTATTATCATTTAGTTTGTCCCTGCAGATGTGTATAAAACATGTGCAATAGTTTGTGTGTATATATATATATACAAATATATTTTTTAGATAAGACAATATGGTCTCTATTAGTTTAGTCAATCTCTATACTAATGTATTTTTAGTTTTAACATGCACCAAAACAATTTTAAACAAATAAGAGATATATAGTTTGTATGCTGCATGAAACTGTCATGTTACACCTATCCCTATTGTAAACACACACCATTTACTAAGTCATGTGACCAGTAAGGGTGTGTGTGTTTTTCTGGCTCACCGATTGGTCAGCCATGTCTATATAATGTAGCAAGTAATTACCAGTTTATCAGGCTGAGGAAACAGTAACATTACTGAGAAACGTGTCGCTGTATATGTGAGGTGGGAAGAGGTTTATAGAGCTGTAAGTGTTTGGGAATCTTTGCCTCCTTCTAGTGGTACTAAAGAGTAATTCCCAGGAGTAATGGATTATGGACTCTCACCACCTGTATGAAAGAAAGGGGGATTACCTTCATTTTATCATGTACATTGTTTTGAATAGTCTAGTTTATTCTCTGTCTACTTTTTTGTTGTCACTCTGTTATAAAATAAGCTGGTTACAGTTTTTAAAGTGCAAAGTATTTTTTTTTTTTTGGTTAAATATTCTGTATCCTGTATTATAGATATTTTCTCTGTTGTTACTATGGGGAATATTTATCAAGCTCCGTATGGAGATTGATGCCCCTCGTTTCCGGCGAGCCTTCAGGAAACGAGGTTCGTCGGAAACAGAAGTTATGAAGCAGCGGTTTAAAGATCGCTGCTCCATAACTTGTTCGCCTGCTCTGAGGCGGCGGACATAAATCAACCCGATCGGGTTGATTGACACCCCCTGCTAGCGGCCGATTGGCGGCGAATCTGCAGGGGGCGGCATTGCACCAGCAGTTCACAAGAACTGCTGGTGCAATGATAAATGACGACAGCGGCATTTATCGATGTGTAGGGATGTGCAGCGGACATGATACGCTACTTCGTATCATGTTCGCTTTTACATTGTAACATATGCCCCTATGTTAACTGATCAATAAATAAATAATACTAAAAAAAAAAACACCCTGAGGGGCCTCGTAATACTGACAAGACAAAAAGTATTTCACCAGACCAGATAGCTTTAGAGAATGTGAGCAAGCCCTATGTTAATATACAGTGTGGTTTGCAGATCACATGTATGTTAAAGGGACGTGAAACCCAATTGTTTTCTTTCATGATTCAGAAGCTGTTGATTGGTGGCTGCACTTACACTCACCGGCCACTTTATTAGGTGCACCTGTTAAATTGCTTAGTAACCCAAATTGCTAATCAGCAAATCACATGGCAGCAACTCAATGCATTTAGGCATCTAGACGTGGTGAAGACAACTTGCTGAAGTTCAAACCGAGCATCAGAATGGGAAAGAAAGGGGATTTAAGTGACTTTGAGCGTGGCATGGTTGTTGGTGCCAGACAGGGTCTGAGTTTTTAAAAAACTGCTGATCTACTGGGATTTTCACGCACAACCATCTCTAGGTTTTATAGAGAATGGTCCAAAAAAGAGAAAATATCCAGTGAGCGGCAGTTGTGTGGACGAAAATGCCTTGTTGATGTCGGAGGAGAATGGGCAGACTGGTTCAAGATGATAGAAAGGCAACAGTAACTCAAATAACTACTCATTACAACCAAGGTATGTAGAATACCATCTCTGAATGCACAACACGTCAAACCTTGAAGCAGATGGGCTACAGCAGAAGAAGACCACACTGGGTGCCACTCCTGTCAGCTAAGAACAGGAAACTGAGGCTACAATTTGCACAGGCTCACCAAAATTGGACAATAGAAGATTGGAAAAACGTTGCCTGGTCTGATGAGTCTCAATTTCAGCTGCAACATTCAGATGGAAGGGTCAGAATTTGGCGTAAACAACATGAAAGCATGGATCCATCCTGTCTTGTATCAACGGTCCAGACTGGTGGTGTTGGTGTAATGGTGTGGGGGTTATTTTCTTGGTTCACTTCGGGGCCCTTAGTACCAATTGAGCATTGTTTAAATGCCACGGCCTACCTGAGTATTGTTGCTGACCATGTCCATCCCTTTATGACTACAGTGTATCCATCTGCTGATGGCTACTTCCAGCAGAATAATTGCCATGTCACAAAGCTCAAATCATCTCAAACTGGTTTCTTGAACATGACAATGAGTTCACTGTACTCCAATGGCCTCCACAGTCACCAGATCTCAATCCAATAGAGCACCTTTGGGATGTGGTGGAACGGGAGATTTGCATCGTGGATGTGCAGCCGACAAATCTGCAGCAACTGCGTGATGCTATCATGTCAATATGGACCAAAATGTCTGAGGAATGTTTCAAACACGTTGTTGAATCTATGCCACGAAGAATTAAGGCAGTTCTGAAGGCAAAAGGGGGTCCAACCTGGTACTAGCAAGGCGTACCTAATAAAGTTGCCAGTGAGTATATATGCCTCTTTCATTGGCTTTCAGCTTGCTCCCAGTGGTGCCTTACTGCTCCTTCAACAAAGGATACCAAGAGAATGAAACAAATTAGATAATAGAAGTAACATAGTAGATGAGGTTGTAAAAAGACAG
Source organism: Bombina bombina (assembly GCF_027579735.1). Taxonomy (NCBI): domain Eukaryota; kingdom Metazoa; phylum Chordata; class Amphibia; order Anura; family Bombinatoridae; genus Bombina; species Bombina bombina. The sequence goes on from NC_069504.1 coordinate 884,409,933, forward strand.
ACGTTCATCAAGTTTCCAAGTAAATTAGAAAGTTGTTTAAAATTGTATGATCTGTCATAATCATGAAAGAAAAATGTTGGGTTTTATATCCTTTTAATAAGAACCTTGTAGTACCATTACTTCCCACAAGAGGGCACATGGACTATTCAATTCTATGAGACCTTGTAAGACCTGTAATATTGTGAGATTGAAAGCAGTGGGAGTACATGGAGAGACAATATATGAACAAAAAGAAAAGGAAGCATAGGAACTAGAGAAAAGAGTTGGAAAAGTTATAATACAAAAGAATAAATGGCTAAAGATAGGGTAGAAAGTGTGGGAGACACCCGGAGACTGATTGATGAGACAGTGCTACTATGTGTGTTACTGAGTATGTTTATTTAGCATGTTGTGTAAGATTAGGGTGTTTTGTGCTGCATATATTTGTGTGTGTATCTTTAAAGGGACATGAAAGTCAAAATAAACTTTTCATGATTCCAATAGAGCATTCAATTTTCAGAGACTTTTATATTTCATTCTGTTATAAACATTGCTTTGTTCTCTTGGTATCTTTTGTTAAAAGGCATACCTAGGTAGGCTTCTGAAGCAGTAATGCACTACTGGGGACTAAATGCTTATTGGTGGCTACACACGTATGCCTCTTGTCATTTGCTCACCAGATGTGTTTGACTACGTTCCTGCTGCGAATGGCTGTTCTGGTATTGACGTTTCAGGGGTTAAACACATAGGGGTTTATCACAGTCTATCTTATGATAATTATTATTAATGTTACCGTCTGCAGTTGAGCCCTTTTCAATGATAATGCACTCACAATCAACCATTTTTATTGACAATAGGCATGTATATGCAGCCGCCAATCAGCAGCTAGAACCTAGGTTATTTGCTGCTCCTGCACCTTCCTAGATAAACCATTCAGCAAAAGGACAACAAGAGAAGGAAGAAAATGAAATAATAGAAGTCAATTGGAAAGTTGATTAAAATTGTATGTTCTACCTAAATCATGAATGTCTAATTACGACTTTACTGTCCCTTAAATATACACTAGTCCTGTTTTGCTGATCCCAACCCAAATTGTGAACACTTAAAGGGACACTGAACCCAAATTTGTTCTTTTGTGATTCAGATAGAGCATGCAATTTTAAGCAACTTTCTAATTTACTCCTATTATCAAATTTTCTTTGTTCTCTTGCTATCTTTTTTTGAAAAAGAAGGCATCTAAGCTTTTTTTTTATTATTCATAACTCTGGACAGCACTTTTTTATTGGTGGTTGAATTTATCCACCAATCAGCAGGGACAACCCAGGTTGATCATCAAAAATGGGCCGGCATCTAAACTTACATTCTTGCATTTCAAATAAAGATACCAAGAGAATGAAGAAAATTTGATAATAGGCGTAAATTAGAAAGTTGCTTAAAATTTCATGCTCTATCTGAATCACGAAAGAAAAAATGTGGGTTCAGTGTCCCTTTAACAACGCATTTAAAGGAACACGTAAGTCAAAATTAAAGGGATATGAAACCTAAAATTTTATTTCATGATTCAGATAGAGCAAGCGCTTTTAAACAACTTTCAAACATACTTCTATTATCAATTTTTATTCGTTCTCTTGGATTCTTTTGTTGAATAGCAGGGACGTATGCCCATTTCTGGAGCACTATATTGCATGATTGTTATCCATTTGCAAGAGCACTAGATGACAGCACTATTTCCTGCCATATAGTGCTCCAGCTGACTACCTAGGTATCTCTTGAACACAGAATATCATGGGAACAAAGTTAATTTGATAATAGAAGTAAATTGGAAACTTTTTTTAAAATGGTAAGCTCTGTCTGAATCACATAATAATTTTTTTTGGGGGGGGTTTCATATCCCTTTAAGCTTTCATGATGCAGATAGTGCACACAATTGTAAACATAACACTATAGATGGCAGAAAAGAACGATAGGCCAAAAAAGTCTGCCCAATATTTGTAGAATAGCCTGATGCTTATCCCAGACATTCTTGAAGTCCCCCAACTTTCCAATTCATTTCCATTATGAAAATGTGCACAATTTGTCATATGCACACTTTATGAAGCATCAGCTACTTACATGCATTTTGTGATTGGCTGATGGCTGTCACATGACACAAGGAGAAGGGAAATTAAACTAACTTTGAAATTAGTAAGTAAAAATCTACTACTCGTTTGAAATTCACACTAAGTACATTTGCACTGTCTTTGTATTATGCAATTCTACTCTATTTAAAATGCTATTTTTCACTTATTGAATTCCACAGCTAAAATAACTTGTTTAACCCCTAGACAACACTTTTCAACTTATTATCCAGTGCCTAAAGTTTTTAAATGTAATATTGCTTTGCGTATGGGCCCCTGTCATATTAAAGGACAAGTATAACCAAACAAATAAAAATGCTCCCTTCTCCATCCCAGTTAAAAAAGTAATAATAAGCATTTTTACACTAATAATGAACGCAATCCATAAACCAACAAACATGCAGAACCAATATACCCACAATGCCACTTTTCAAATCCCATAAAGAGACATATTGCTATGGTTTTGGAACACAACAGGTTAATTGCACACATGTTACCTATTTAAAAAGGATAAATCAACATACAGACCCTTCTACCTGTGATGTAATCGATAAACCCCGGAAATCTTCATTTTTTTTTGTACTTAAAGGGACAGTCTAGTTCAAAATAAACTTTCATGACTCAGATAGAGAATGTAATTTTAAACAATTTTCCAATTTACTTTTATCACCAATTTTGCTTTGTTCTCTTGGTATTCTTAGTTGAAAGCTAAACCTAGGAGGTTCATATGCTAATTTCTAAGCCCTTGAAGGCCGCCCCTTCTCTCAGGGCATTTTGACAGTTTTTCACCACTAGAGGGTGTTAGTTCATGTGTGTCACGTCACTTACGCACATGGAGTGCCTATGAGCTAGCACTGATTGGCTAAAATGCATGTCTGTCAAAAGAACTGAAATAAGGGGCAGTTTGCAGATACTTAGATACAAGGTAATCACAGAGGTAAAAAGTGTATTAATTTTAATGTGTTGGTTATGCCAAACTAGGGGATGGGTAATAAAGGGATTATCTATCTTTTAAAAAATCTGGTGTAGACTGTCCCTTTAATATAACTGTGATGGTTGTGCAAAACTGGGGAATAGTTAATAAAGGGATTATCTTTGTCTAGGGACATTCCAGTCAAAATATAAATGCATATAGTTGAATTACATCTTTGAATAGAAACATAGTTGCAATATACGTGCCTTGGCAAAAACGCTTCTAGTAAAAGCTATCACTGTTTTAGTGTTAGCATTTTTTTTCTGCATGTGAAGCATGGCTAGATATTCTCGGTGCACCATTATTTTAAATACTGCAGTTGCTCAGAGCATTAGTGGGGCTTGCATTATGTGAGCAATAAACAAATTGAGTATTTACCAGATGGTACAAGCAAGTGCTGTGTTCAAAATGCTGGTGCACGGTGCATACTTAAATACACTTTTGAAACAGCTATAACTTTAACTAGAAGCATTTTTGCTAATGCATGTATATTAAAAAAATGCTATTATTCAAAACTGAAATGTATTCATGTGGATTCCAATTTTGGCTGGAATGTCCCTTTAAGTGATTACAGGACCATTAAATACGGTAGATTTTAATTATCATCACAAAATAAAAACAGTGCAGCAACACTTACTTTGAATTTTTTCAGACAAATGTCAATGTTTTGTTTAATTTCTCTGTCCCATGTATCATGTGACAGTTATCAGCTAATCACAGACTTCTTTATGTATAAATTGTGAATTCTTGCACAAGCTCAGTGGGAGCAGGTGTCTATGAAACTGTAAATACCAAAAAAGTGTGCACAAATTTATACTCTAAGTAAATGGAAAAGCTTTTTTTTCTGATTGGCATGCGCTAAAATCATGAATTTTGTGTAATTTGTTACTTTAAGTAGATCAGAATATGGTTTTCTGTGTATATTAAAGGGACACAAAACCCAATTTTCTTCTTTTATGATTCAGATAGAGCATGCAATTTTAAGCAACTTTCTAATCTACTCCTATTATAAAATGTTCTTGCTATCTGAATTTGAAAAAAAAAAACAGGAATGTAAGCTTAGGAGCCTGCCCATTTTTGGTTCAGTACCTGGGTAGCGCTTGCTGATTGGTGACAAGATAATGAAGAATAATTTCTAATAGGAATACATTAGAATGTTGCTTAAAATTGCATGTTCTATCTGAATCATGAAAGAAAAAAATATTGTTTTTTGTCCTTTTAATTATATCCTATAACTGTGTATTATCTGAAAATATACAATACAACTTTAAGAAACTGTATTCTGTACAAGTAGCCAATTTGTTGGCTAATGTGTTGGTATTATATCTACATTATGTGTACTGTATTATTTGTGACTGTATATATAACTGTATAATGTAATAACAAATATGTATGTTGTATCTATATTGTGGTAATAAATATAAATACTATTATTAAAAAAAAGCCAAGTATCTCCATAATATGCATCTGATTACTGTGTTCTGTATGGATCAATGAATTGCTTGTATAACATTAAAGGGACATGAAACCCACATTTTTTTCTTTCCTGATTCAGATAGAAAATACAATTTTAAACAACTTTCCAATTTACTTCTATTATTTAATGTGCTTCCTTCTCTTGTTATCCTTTGCTGAAAGGTTTATCTAGGCAAGCTCAGGAGCAGCAGAGAACCTAGGTTCTAGCTGTTGATTGGTGGCTGCATATATATATTGTTCGTGATTGGCTCCCCCATGAGTTCAGTTAGAAATCAATAGTGCATTGCAGCTCCTTCAACAAATGATACCAAGAGAATGAAACAAATTAGATAATAGAAGTAAATTATAAAGTTGTTTAAAATTGTATTCTCTATCCGAATCATGAAAGAATAAAATTGGGTTTCATGTCCCTTTAATTTATTTCTGTACTATATATGAGACTGTATACTGTATGCTTTAGATTGTATTTGAGGAACTGTATCAGGTATACAAGGTTTCTGCTTACGTCTATAATCTGTGAAACTCTGTAGTGTTCTGTTTGTGTAACCAGCGTATTTATTGCATTTGCTTCCTACATGGAATTCTACTCCGTATGTTTAACCTTTGTATTGTATCAGTTTACTTTTATTGTATATCATGTGACTGCTTAAAGGGACATTGTACACTAGATTCTTCTTTGCAGAAATGTTTTGGAGATGATCCATTTATATAGCCAATCTGGGAGTGTTTTTGCAAAAATGTATAGTTTTGCTAATTTTTAGTAACATTGTGCTGATTTTAAGACTCCTAACCAAACCCCAAAGTTTTATATGTATACTGATGTCTACAGGTTCCTGCGACTCCTGTTTGTATAATCTGTCTTTTCATATGCAGGAAAGGGAGGAGGGGTCTGCTGTACCTGTTTTCCTAGCCTCCTTTAGTGGGTGTCCCATCCTAACCTGAATTAAAAAGGTTTTATAATGGAGTTTTAGATCAGTATCTGTCCAGATTCTTCTTTATAGCAGTGTCTATTACATGCAGCTATATGAAAATTGGTATATACTTTCCCTTTAAAGGGACATCTAGCCAATATGCAAAATCACTTGAAAGTTATGTAGCATATGTGTAAAAAGTTGACTAGAAAATATCACATGAACATATCAGTGTAAAAAAGGAAGATATTTTACATCAAAATGTATTCAACTTACCACCATAAATGCTCTGTGAGAAGTTATACTTTAGCTGCTATTTTTACTGTCATCTGCATGGTAAAAATACAACAGCCAGAGGGGCGGAGCTAGCATCCAACTTGAGCAGACGTACAGTGCTGGAGCTCCAGCTAATAATACTTATTATATCTAAATTAAAGAGTTTAACCTATATTAAAGGAAATATCTTCACTTTAACTGAGCCCTGTAACAGCCGAGGGACTATCTGGGTAATCGAGAGCAGGTTTATTCAACCGGAGAGGAGCGAAAGATTGAGGCCTAGCTAATCTCAAGGCCTTTCAGGGAAGCAACGTGCCTTGTGTCTTTCACAGCAAGTAGGCAATAAGAGTGCCCTGAACTGGCCTCACGAAGAAGTGACTGACAGGATATAGGGCTTTTGGGAACATGGAAGCGCTACTTGGAACATTGCAAAATTTATTTGAGGAATTTGAGGGCAGGATGTGCCGAAGATTTGACTGCCTTCTATCGGTTATGGCGGATATGCACGCAGAGATCACTACTGAGGACCCAGAGGAGGCACCATATACAGCTGGGGGCACAGTCGCACGGTGCAGCGATGTACGAGAAGATGCGATCCGGCCCCCGGATGTCCCAGTGTGCCCTTCAGAAGTGGAGCATAGATCGCCTGCAGCCCTGTGCAGGATAGCCCTCTTAGCGCACATGCCTTGTGGAGAGAGCGGGAGCTCCTACCTTTGTGTCGCTATGGACAAGGTATGTCTGGAGACTGCACATTGGAGTAAACCCGGCTCTTGTGCACGTTGTTGTTTAGGGCTGAGCCGGATGGACACAATACATGAGAGAACTGGCATTGGTTAGCCCAAATTAAGTACTGTGGATTACTAGGTGCGGATGATATTTGTCCTTTTACCGGTATACAGCGGAACTATAATCTGCACTACTATTGAACGCTATACTCATATAAGCTAATGGTGGCCTGGTGGCCTGAAATACTCGTTATGTGACATACACTATGGGGTCTACCCTGATAAATGTATATCATCTGCTACCATGACAGTTTCGGAGACTCTTGGCCCTTTGAACATCAGCTAATGTATCCCACTTAATGCTGTTTATAGATCCTTACCCCTCAGTATTATTTTGTACATATGTGCCTTTGGTGGAGGTGATTCCCTTATAGGGTCTTTACCCTGGGGACTATCCCTGCTAAAACATTCCTGCTGACATTTCTGGGGGAGGGTTGGACATATATATGGGTTGCTTATAACCAATTTTATGTTCTCTGGCGCTGTTCCTATTGTTATATTACACGCATTTCCAACTTATATGCTAAAGGGGAAAGTTAACATTGTTTGGTTAGTAATGGAGGGTAGAACATGTCATAACGTTTTCTTTTTGCATTGGGAATTCCGTTGATCTCCCTGTGTTTGGGATTGGGGGGGATGGAGACTATCCATTCATTATTTTAGTTAACTTAAGGTTGGGAATTATTTGTGTGACACAAACTTAGATATAGAGGCTCGCTATGTCCAGGTCAACGGTGTTTTAATATTAACCTGCTGTGCCACTTATACATATTTAACACTGTGCCTAACTTATGTACCTAGTGGGGCTGAGGTATTTAGCGGCAGCTACTTCTTTATAATATCTAGATTACATAATTGCCTCTCTGTCATCTGCGGCCGGGATGATGGAGTCGCGGAGGCTGCCTAATTTACCTCTGTTGATAGTATATTGCAGGAGGCTTGTGTTGTATCTGTTGCTAATTAATACTGACCTATGAAAAATGAGAGTGACTCTCCTAGTTGACCTAGTGTCTCTTCCCCTTGGGGATCAGGTATGATGCCCTCGCATAACCCCATTAACATGGGCCTATTTATTCCCCCCCAGTCTTATATTAATTGACTATTGCTTTGCGGAGCTCCGCCCCCACACTTGGAATCAGTGCAGATAAGGGTATGTAATACTCTCTGCAGTTCCAGGCAGAGTTAGGGAGTCTCTGCTTTATCTTAAGTACTGCTGTTGAGAATTAGTTAGCCAGTTATGTAGATATGCTATCATAAAAGGGAATGTGTAATCTATATAGTTCTCTAGAATTTTTATTATTTAATGTAGGGTTGCACGTGTAAAAATACTATGCTATACCTGGGACACGCATGTTTAGAGGAAGCTATATAGCCTTGATGTGCAGTTTATAAGTTACCTTACTAATTGGGAGTCTCTATAAACAGATCTCCTACCGTATTAGGTTTGCAATTGGTATAATCTATATGGACATGCCCGGTGTTCCGTGTATATATTGATACTCTTGTATTACTTGCCCCCCTTGTTACTAAGGTGCCTTGAGATTCTATAATTAAGGGTCACTGCAGTTACTTCTCGTAATTTCCCCTCAACATCTTGGAGCTTAAAGTCTACTTATTGCAGCTGTTAATATGTTGAGTATAAGGTCCATGAGTGGCCTATCAGATTTAGAAGCAATTTAAAAAATAGAATAAATATTGTGAGGGACTAAATATATTGCTATCCATGTATTACTTGCTCCCCTTGTTAGTGGGGTGCCTTGAGATTGTATAAATAAAGCTCACTGAAATTACTTCTTGTAGTTTAACTTAGTCAGGCGCCCTAGACATAGCATATTTACATACTTCAGATTCTAATTTAGATTACCATATTTATTGGTTGTTATTTACGTTATGGACACAAGACGACCTATGCCTTTTTCCTTAGAGATGGGGATACGAAAGCCAGGTCTTATGACTAACATTTGTTTTGTTTTGTTGTGTCCATGTTAATATATTTATATGTAAAATTTGTACTTTAATGCATCAACATGTGAAGATGGAGCCATATATTTTTTTTATATATCCTGTTATAGAAAATATGGACAATTGTAGGCCTAACCATTCTTATTTGACATTTTTTCTTTTACTGATGTCAGGCCCAAGGACTGCGGCATATGTTTGGTATGTTAATTGTCCATATGAATATGTATAAAAGTAAAATGAGGTATCATACATGGCCAGACAATTTCTCTTGTAAGTTGAAACCAAAGTCTGGTTGTTAGGTATAAGACATGCCTCTTGTGTGGGATGCTTCAATTTTATTGTTTGTCAAATAGGCGTGTTGCCATGCTGTTTTACAGTGTATGTCTATATTTGAATTTGTTACCTCAATAAAAATTATTTAAAAAAAAAATAAAAAAAAAAATACAACAGCCAGTCAGCATCATCAGTGTTGAGATTACACATTGCTTTACTGTGATTGCATGATATTTCAGCATAATCTCACAAGATTTCATAGTAAACTTCTGTAATTTTTGGAGGGAATAAAAGTGACTGAGCCAGCATATGTCAGCTCCATGCTCCTTTGTCCCAGGACTGGCATCCTGATTGGCTGTTTAAAGTCCCTTTACACTAGGATGTGGCTACTAAGGACATTTTGAGGTAAAAAAAAACTTCCTATTTGACATAGAGTTACTGATGTGATATTTTCTTCTCAGCTTTTTAAAGATATGCTGCATCAGTATTAAGTTATTTTAGCATATGGGTAACATGTCCCTTTAAGTATCAGATGTGTATCATATTTAGAATAATAGAAAATATGCACATTTTATCTGCACGCTGTGCAATTTTGTCCTATAACTGTATACTGTAACTCAGGGCTTAATTTATAATTTAATAGATACCAGGTATCCTGGTGTATGCAAAAAAGTACCTAGTAATTTCCATGGGGCCAAAGTATCAAGTTCCGTATGGTGCTTGATGCCCCTTGTTTGAGGCTTGCCAGAAACAGAAGTTATGAAGAAGTGGCCTAAAGGCCGCTGCTCCATAACCTGTCTGCCTGCTCTGAGGCGGCGGACAGAAATCAACCCGATCAAATACGATCGGATTGAGTGACACCCCCTGCTAGCGGCCGATTGGCCACGAACCTGCAGGGGGCGGTATTGCACAAGCAGTTCTGGTGAATTGCTGGTGCAATGATAAATGCAGACAGCGTATGCTGTCGGCATTTATCGATGTTCAGCGGACATGATACGCTACATCGTATCATGTCCGCTCACACTTTGATAAATATGCCCCGATGTCTTAGAACAATTGCCACAGAGAGGCAGCAAAACACATATGAGTGACAGAATGCAGCACATGGGACAGCACCATTTTGTGTATTATGGGCAACCAAAGGGTTAAATCACTGCTGCAAGTGTTAGGGCACTAAAATCACAGCGTGCATGTTTATGGCAACATAATCGTTTATTACTGCTGCGTGTGTGTTTCACAGTCAAGGGGGCAATTCATTGCTTAAAGTATGATTTAACCATTTGATGAACTGTGTTTCTGTCAATCAAAGGCTTAAACCATTAGTCAAGGATATACTGTATATACCATGAAAACTGAAAGTATCCTTTTTTATGTGTGTAGCTTTTACAATAACTGTTAACTGGGTATTGTGTCTGAATGCTGCATGTGTGTTATCATATTAAGATGATTACTGTCATGTATTGTATCTGCATTCTGTATACCTGTTTTATTTATGAAACTGTATTCTGTACATAAAACTGTATCTGTAGAGTATGTAGCTATATGTACACAGTATATGTAACCTGTGTATAGTATGTATCTATTTGTACACAGTATATGTAACCTGTGTATAGTGGATCTGCATCATCAGTGGAACTGTATATGGTTTAGGTAATCTTTATATTGTGCTTGATATCCGGATTCATTTCTCATCAGGTAAAGCAGACGACTGCCTTTGGCTCTCCTCTTTTGGGGAGCCATATTTCTGGCTGCTTAAAGGGACAGGGACAGTCTACTCTAAAAAATGTATTGTTTAAAAAGATAGATAATGCCTTTATTACCCATTCCCCAGTTTTGCATAACTAATACATTTATATTAAAGGGACACTGAACCCAATTTTTTTCTTTCGTGATTCAGATAGAGCATGAAATTTTAAGCAAGTTTCCAATTTACTCCTATTAATAATTTTTCTTCATTCTCTTGCTATCTTTATTTGAAAAATAAGACATCTAAGCTTTTTTTTGGTTTAGACTATGGACAGCACTTTTTTATTGGTGGATGAATTTATCCACCAATCAGAAAGGACAACCCAGGTTGTTCACCAAAAACGGGCCGGCATCTAAACTTACATTTTTGAATTTCAAATAAAGATACCAAGAGAATGAAGAAAATTTGATAATAGGAGTAAATTAGAAAGTTGCTTAAAATTTCATGCTCTATCTGAATCACAAAAGAAAAAATTTGGGTTCAGTGTCCATTTAATATACTTTTTTACCTCTGTGATTACCTTGTATCTAAGCCTTTTCTGACAGCCCCCTGATCACATAACTTTTTATTTATTATCTATTGACTTGCATTTTATCCAATTAGTGCAGTGTCTGCCACAAACCACAGGCATTAGCACAATGTTATCTATATGGCTCACATGAACTAGCAGTCTCCTGTTGTGAAAAGCTAATAAAAAAGCATGTGATAAGAGGCTGTCTGTAGTGGCTTAGAAACAGGCAGACATTTAGAGGTTTAAAGGTTATAAAGTATATTAATATAACAATGTCGGTTTTGCAAAGCTGGGGAATGGGTAGTAAAGGCATTATCTATCTTTTTATACAATAACAATTCTGGTGTAGACTGTCCCTTTAAGTGATAAAAAATTGCAACACTCTACCCATGTACATTCTGTAAAGTCGCTGTAACAAATAAACTTTGAGAAGTTGCGAACACAAAATCGCATTCCCGCATAGACTTCAATATAAAAAGAAACCTTATACCTACAAGTTGCGCAAACATGATCGCAGTTATTTAAAAGCGCAGCATACGAAGATAATATTGCATATTTCAAAATCCAGTGTTCTCCACATAGCAGAATATGTTCTATTTATTCTTAAATATATATTTATAACTATATATATATAAATGATCATTTATAGGTATTTATTTATATAGATATTTATAGTAATATCTATTTAAAAATACAGAGAACATATTCTGCTATGTGCAGAACATTCGAATGTGTAATATTTACATTAAATACACAGTATAACACTTTATCAAATATGAATATTGCATAAATATGATTAAGAAATATTTTTTTATCAGACAGTGTTATTATGAGTGTAACTGTACTTTTCAATGTATTTTTTATGTTTTGTGCAACTTTTTTTTGAGTGTAACAGTTAACCCAACTCGCGTTCGCATTTATTTTCAACTTCTATATACAATACGATTGTAATATAACTTGCCATGCAAACGGCCGAGAAAAACACAATATTGCTCACGTGCAAACGATCCACTTGTAATCTAATCCAGAAACGGTACTTTGGAATGTATAGGTCTTACTTAACAAGATATATGTTTGAGATCTGAGGGCAAATATTAGTGATGACATCAGCTGATACAAGTGGGTTAAAATGTTTCTAATTAACCTGTGCAGAGTGACGTAAATGCTGCTAAATGTGCTTTATCTGTGTCTATCAGTAGAATTTTATACTGTATATGTATCTACGTATTTTAACTCCCTATTATGGGCCAGTTTACAAGTGGAGTGCTAATTAACGCTCCTGCTTGAGCATTAACTGTGGTAGAAGTAAGCTTTTTGCTGAAAAACCCGAACTTACTTATAGCATGTGTGTTCACACATTTTCCCATAGAAGTCAATTAAGATAAAAAAGTTGAAAAAGAACCTAACACCCTACTCGCTCGCAAACACGATTGCATATTTTCATGTGGGCTAACCCGACATGCAAATATGAATATCTCAAATTCCAATGTTCTTCACGTACAGGAATATGTTCTGTTTATTCATAAATAAATATTTCTAGCTATATCTGATGGTATTTTGGTACAATATATATATATATATATATATATATATATAAAAATTATATATAGGTATAGATATATACAGATGTATATTGGAATATCTATTTATAAATACTTAGAACATATTCTGCTATGTGCAGAACATTGGAATGTGAAATATTTACAGTAAATGCACAGTATAACATTTTTATTAAAAATGAATATTGCATAAATATGATTTTAAATGTTTTCATCTACATAAAGGGACACTAAACCCACATTTTTCTTTCATGATTCAGATAGAGCAAGCAATTTTAAGCAACTTTCTAATTTACTCTATTATCAAATTTTCTTCGTTCTCTTTGTATCATTATTTGAAAAAGCAGGAATATAAGCTTATGAGCCGGCCCATCTTTGGTTCAGAACACTAGATAGCACTTTCTGATTGGTGGCTGCATTTAGAAAGAAAAAATTTGGGTTCAGTAAGAACTTATATACACTCACCAGCCACTTTATTAGGTACACCTGTTCAATTGCTTGGTAAAACAAATTGCTAATCAGCCAATCACATGGCAGCAACTCAATGCATTTAGGCAGCTAGACCTGGTGAAGACGACTTGCTAAACTTCAAACCGAGTATCAGAATGGGGAAGAAAGGGGATTTAAGTGACTTTGAACGTGCCAGATGGGCTGGTCTGAGTATTTCAAAAACTGCTAATCTACTGGGATTTTCAGGCACAACCATCTCTAGGGTTTACAGAGAATGGTCCGAAAAATAGAAAAATATCCAGTGAGCGGCAGTTGTGTGGACGACAATGCCTTGTTGATGTCATAGGTCAGAGGAGAATGGGTAGACTGGTTCAAGATGATAGAAAGGCAACAGTTACTCAAATAACCACTCGTTACAACCAAGGTATGCAGAATACCATCTCTGAACACACAACACGTTGAACCTTGAAGCAGATAGGCTACAGCAGCAGAAGACCACACTGGGTGCCACTCCTGTCAGCAAGAAACAGGAAACTGAGGCTACAATTCACACAGGCTCACCAAACTTGGATAATAGAAGATTGGAAAAACGTTGCCTGGTGTGATGAGTCTCGATTTCAGCTGCAACATTCAGATGGTAGGGTCAGAATTTGGCGTAAACAACATGAAAGTGTGGATCCATCCTTCCTTGTATCAGCGGTTCAGGCTGGTGGTGGTGGTGTATTGCTGTGGGGGATATTTTCTTGGCACATTTTGGGCCCCTTTGTACTAATTGAGCATCGTTTAAACACCACTTTCTAGCTAAGTATTGTTGCTGACCATGTCCATCCCTTTATGACTACAGTGTACCCATCTTCTGATGGCTACTTTCAGCAGGATAATGCACCATGTCACAAAGCTCAAATCATCTCAAACTGGTTTCTTGAACATGACAATGAGTTCACTATACTCCAATGGCCTCCACAGTCACCAGATCTCAATCCAGTATAGCAACTTTGGGATGTGGTGGAACGGGAGATTCGCATCATGGATGTGCAGCCGACAAAAGTTTCCAACACCTTGTTGAATGTATGCCACTAAGAATTAAGGCAGTTCTGAAGGCAAAAGGGGGTCCAACCCGGTATTAGCAAGGTGTAACTAATAAAGTGGCCAGTGAGTATATGTCTATATTTGTATACATATGTATTTATGTGTTTATCTATGTCTTTATATACATATATACACACATATAAATACATATGTACACACATATATATATATATATATACATCTTTAGATTTGTAACCATAAAAGAATGAACACTGACCTTATGTTAAGCTGTGGCTGTCGGTTACTGCAGAGGGGGCACGGGCCGTGTTGGTAACATATTTTCTTATTTTTGCTGTACGAATCACCTCAAAAGTGACTGAATGAGGTCATCGATCAGGCGCCGTGAAAATGGTGCAAAACCCTAGCCGGGCCATGCACATTCTGCCCTCGCCTCCCCCAGACCCCTGCCCTTACTCAGTCAGACCCCTCCTACCTCTTCACTAGACGTCACTTCAGTATGACTTCAGTATGTACCAGTCTGGATGTGAATCTTATGTGGCTAAGCTCATTTCAGGGTCAGTCGCACAGTACCAGTCATCCACAGACCGCACACTTTCCCTCTCAGACTCCACACTGCACTGTGCACAGTCTCAGGCGGCTTAGCCTCACGGCACGCCCACATAGCATTGTTGTAGGAGGAAGTTGTGCCCGCTCTAGGCGCTCCTCTGCTGCTTACAAAGGCGCCTGCCCTGACCAGGCTAACATTACATTTTTTTAAAGCCTGGACAGTGGTCACATATTCAGTGCAGCGGCCAAGTGCCGCCCCCAAACTCTGTCGTTCTAGACACCGGCCTTGTTGGCCTATGCATTAATACACCCCTGATCTCAATGTTAAAGCACTTTGGATGCCTTTTTTTCTAACTCCTGATATCTCATATCTGTGAGCCTTTATAACTTTTGTGTGCAATATTTTTCTTGAATAATTTTTATTAGATGGCGTTATTATGAGTGTAACTGTATTCAGTAATTATTTTGTATGTGTTTTAAGCAACTTTTTTACTTCGCGAAACAGTTAACCAGATCTATGAGGATACAGTAATGATGGTAGCAGACCTACTCAACAGAGGGTAACTCATTAGACAGCAAAAGTATTAATATACATTCTGCTCCATATAATGATTTTGAGGATAAAGAGATAGATATATAGATAAATAGATTTATAGATAGATGGTAGCGGGTAGTTTACTTTCAACTTGTAATGCCAGTGGTAAGCTCGTCGAGCCCAAACACCCATGATAAACCCCTTATCGCTTGTGCCCAAATGTTTGCGCTCCACTTGTAATATGGCCCTGCATATATCTATATCATGTGAAACTATACTATATTAGCATACTATGTATAAATATTATGTCTAGAATTGAATTTGTACTGTATGTGTTACCTTTATTGAACCATGTATTTAAATATTGCATTTTCAATATATGTCTTAAAGGAACATGACACTAAAAAATGTCCTCTGTTCTATCTAAAAGATAATGTTTTAAATGTATAACAGAACTGTGCTGAATAAAAACATTTTTGTGGAAGTTTTTCCTTTTAGCCAATAAGCAGTAGAGTCCCAGGACTGTTTCACATAAGCATACACTTGTTAGGTTTACCTTAAAGTGAATGTTAAGTTTCATGAATGAGTGCATGGTTTTTAAAAAATACTATTAAAACAGAGGTACTTTTATTCATTAAACTTTACAAATACTTACCTTTTTCTTCAGCAAAGCTGGATCATCGATCCCCTGCACGCTTCTCATGCTGTACTTAGCACAGCAATGATGAAACCGGCTTCCTCCAATCACGGCGTGGCCTCACAAGATGGACACTCTGGGGTGCATGCCATGATTGGAGAAAGCCGGTTGGGGGAGAAAAAGGTAAGTATTTACTAAATAAATGGTACATAATATGTATGGGTGCACTTAAAGGGACAGTCTACACCAGAATTTTTATTGTTAAAAAGATAGATAATCCCTTTATTACCCATTCCCCAGTTTTGCACAACCAACACAGCTATATTAATATACATTTTGCCCCTGTGATTACCTTGTATCTAAGCCTCTGCAGACTGCCCCCTTATTTCAGTTCTTTTGACAGACTTGCATTTTAGCCAATCAGTGCTGACTCCTAGGTAACCCCACGGGCGTGAGCACAATGTTATATATATGGCACACTTGAACTAATACCCTCTATTTGTGAAAAATTTAAAAATGCATTCAGATAAGAGGCGGCTTTCAATGGCTATGAAATTAACATATGAGCATACATAGGTTTAGCTTTTAACTAAGAATACCAAGAGAAAAAAGCAAAATTGATGATAAAAGTAAATTGGAAGGGGTGTGTCCGTACAGCTTTCTGGAAAGGACGCACTTTCTAAAGGCTCTAACCAAATCTGCAATAACCTGCTGATTGTTGTCTCTTAACAGCTAGATCAAGAACATATACCATAAAGACTCCACAATTGTGATAGTTGTGGTTCCATATTTGACTTTCTAGCTGTTTACATGACTCTGGGGACTCGAAACATTAAGGTCTAGGGCGGCGGCCCACTGCAAGGCATTCACGCCCCCCCCCGGGAAGAATTGGGTTATCGGTGCTGTTGGGTTTCTCTGACTTACTGATTCTTCACCACCACATAGCTCTACTTGAATTGAGGGCAGCACTATCATAACATATTATCTGCAGCAAGGATAAGCAGAACCTTGCCTGTAAAACATCTATATTAAACGGAACATGGCCAATATGACGGAGGCACAAATCCAACTGCGTCATGAGGAGTTCTTTGAACAATTCACCAAACTCATGCAAAAGCTAATAGACAATGCCCCATATGACTACTTAATGCAACTATTAAATGAGGAACAGGAACTCAAGACACTCACAGGGGCTCCTTGGGCGGAAAAATTCCAAATAGGCGCTAAAATAACCGAACATATGCCTGAAACACAGGGGCCTCCTTGAACGGTACACACACAGATGGAGCTAGACACATTTCTCGGAAAACGCAACTTAGAGCCGCAGCTCAATCTTCAACAGACCTCTTTAATAAAACAGGTAATCGCTCAGCACAAGAGATACAAAGAGCAGCATACTGCAGAGGTCTCACAAGAGGACTTACCCTTTGTTATAACTACAATATTTAAATGTTGTGTAGCTGTAATAGCGGAACAACCACAGGAAAGACTTAGCCTGCAGTGTCAGTATTAATACAGCACTTTAATAGTAATGGATGATTCCCAGCAGCGGTGTAAGAGTGAAACTGAGTGTTTGCAAAGTAATACAGCAGGTAGAGGTTAGGATAACTGCTGATATAAGTATAAATGACACTATGCAAAAATATACGGCTGATATGTTCTTAGTACTTTGATTGTTGCAAAGCATAAGATATGGTTAGAATGCAGACTGGAGATTTAAGCAGCAAATGATAGAAAACAGGTTATCCAATAGATAAGCAAAGTATTGCAAGCAAGGAATGGCAGACAAATAACAATTAGCAGTTCAATACAGATTGAGATATACTTGCAAGTACTAGCAGCTGTAGTAGAATGAATCCGGTGGTTGGTGTATGTTAACACGATGAGAAGGGAGCAGTAGCAGTGTCCGTGAAAGCTACTGGAAGGTGTGAGCGTGGAACAGCGTGTAGATCCGGCTGTACAAAGTCAATCCGCTGGAAACAGGAAGTGTTCTGTAGCTGAGAACGGAGAGGAGCTGAACAGCAAAATGTGTAACAAAAGAGTCAGGTACTTTGTTCAGGATAGCGATGAAGGCAACAAGTAGCCTAATAGGTAAAAAGGCTTGAGGCTCAATATCTGTAAGCTGGAGTGGAGGAGTGTATCCTTTCACCTGTGCCAAACAAAATAATCAAGCAAAGAGGATAGCAGGAAGTGCACTTATAAAGCAAAAGAAGGTGGGGCTGAATTAAAGGGGACATTACACCCTTGATGATTACAGACTCCCCGAGACTTCTGAGAACTACATCACGGACTGCAACACGCATAACAGCTGAGAAGTTTATGACAATATGGCCCCCACGAGAAACGGATGCCGAGTCAGCTATCTCTGATGTGGGGACAGGAGCACCAACACCTAAGACCGGTCAACCGCAATTTCTTTTCCACATCCATCTAAACTCAAGTGTTAAGCCGCCAAACCTACTGAACCAAAGCATCCTAACGGATATCTTTCATGAGGCATGAGGAAGAGTTTAAGGTCCTAGAGGAAGTATTCAACACAGCAGGATCCACGGCCTTCATGGACACACAAAACGGTAAAGAGAACTCTGACCCTTCGTGCCAATTGCCATGGTCCGGCAAATATTCTCTACTAACTTTTTTTTCCACAGCATTTATTATGGTCAGCTGGACATGGGGGGTTGACCAAAAACACTTCTGACAGTTGCCATACATAATGGTTGTTGATCAACTTAAGTTGTAAAAGTTTGGCTATTTTGTGTTATTGGGGTTTGAACTGTTTAAAGTTTATTCTTGTTTTTAAGTCTAATAAGTCAATCTTATTGAGATAATATTGCTCCACAACACAAATGGAAAGGCTAATAAAATGTTCAATGCTTCTAATCAATAATGCTAGTACTATGTTTATGTATAATAGTGATACAACTTATATACTACCACCTTTGTGTGGCCCGCGGACGGGACTAACTGAGGATAAGGTAGATAATACAAATACCTAAAGCAACTACTTACACTATAAAATATAAGAACTAACGTCTAAACCACAAATCCCTGGAATAATTAGAACTCCATTTTGTGATGGCTATTGTTTGATTGTTAATCTATCCACCAGAGGACGATAATATGCTTCCCTAGAGCATTGATAGTATCAAATAGTCTACAAGCTGGAATGCTTTGTTTTTATTTTACGTAACCAGATGTAATTCCTCAATCCTATGTCCAAACATTTGTACTTCATCACCCCAGTAAGATGAAAATTTCATTTTAACATAGAAGGCTAATTTCTGAGAAATGACCTGAAGATCACTTACATTATCCTGTCCTCAAAACTTTAAACTTAATACTAGTATGCCCCTATGTACTCCAATTCACATTCCTTATACCCCCCTTAGCCTATTATTCTTTTTGTTACAATTAATAACATGCACAAGGTGCTTCCTGCGTGTGACCAAGTTTAATAATACTCAGTTCAGTTTTGGTTTATCTAGGTCCATACTCTATATTAGTCAGATTATTATAGCTCTTTGTACCCCCCCCCTTTAATTTCCCTCATATACCTTATTCTATACGCACCCAATACTATTAATGCTTGATTTATTAAAAGAGAGGTCTGCAATGTTAATATTGGGATCATATAAACATTACACTGATGTAAAGAATGTTATCTTGTGTACTACTATTGCAATACATACGTGTATGTCTTGTTTATTAGTTTTTTGTTTTTATAGTTTGTACAGTGAAACTTTATACTGCAGCATTTATGTTGATAATGCACATTCAATTTATGATGTGTATATTCATCTAACCTAAATAAAGCTAATTTTAAATAATAAAAAAATAATAATAAAAAAAGTAAATTGGAAAATTGTTTAAAATTACATGTCCTATCTGAATCATGAAAGTTTAATTTTAACTAGACTGTCCCTTTAATAAGAGATCAGGGACAAGGTGAAACCAATAGCGAGCAAAAATGCAAAAAATTGCTTGTGTCCATTAAGCACAGAAACTGGGAAAAACCTCAGTCCTTAAGGGGTTAAGAACGTTTCCAATCTACTTCTATTATCAAATTTACTTCACATGGTATTTTTTTTTAAAGAGAATACCTAGGTGGGCAGCATACATGTGTTTGTAGTACTAAATGGCAGCAGTTGTGCAAGAATGCTTTTGAGCACTAGATGGCAGCAGTGTTTGTATAATTGTATAACTATTAAAAGCATGCTTGGAAAATGACTATTATAAAGTGCTCCAGACACGTGCACACTCCTTAGCTTACCTACCTGCTTTTTTTCTTTCTTTAAAAAAAAAAAAAACATCCCAGAGAATACCAATTGAATATTTTGCTTATTGTGCATACTTACATTATGGGCATTGTATACAGTTGTGACTGTAATATACATCTATTTTGAACTGCATATTGCATGCATTTTACATATAGCATAGGTATAGTATATATTATACATATTGTACATGGTAAAAAAACAGCCTCTCAATATCATTAGTGTTGAGTTCATACTTTGCTTTACTACGAATTTGTGGGATTTCAGCATAGTCTTAGCACTGTGGAATCTGTTGGTGCTCTACAAATAACCGATAATAGTAATAATAATAAAAGTCTTGCAAGATTTCATAGTAAACGTCTTTAAAACGAGGAGGGAAATAAAGTGACTGGAATGTGAAATATGAATAATTCCTGTTGTGTTGGTAGGCGAGCAATAGGTGTTAGGTTTTTTTCTTCTTCTGCGCTCTCCATTGACTTCTATTGGGAGGACACGTTAATGCGGTCGTGATATTTGGTTAGCGTGTGTCGTGTTTCACTTGCTTGCAAACCTTTTTACTTTTAATACACGCCCAACCCGACATGCATGAAAAACTTACTTCTAGCAAAGTTTACACTCGAACAAAGGCGCTTAATAGCGTGCAATTTGTAATCTGGCCCAGAATATGTTGCATTACTTTCATCATGTGGGTAACATGTCCCTTTAAATGTTTAATATTTCCAGTGTAAACTAATTAAATATGTAGCTTTGTAGAGGTTATATACATAAGTTTTGTTTATGTTTTTGTCATTTTATTCTATAGATGGAAGCTTTATATTTATGTATATGCATATTGTAAATCTGTCCCATTTAAGTAAGTATAGAGAAACATCATATCTGCAGATCTGTAATATCTGTAGCTGTATGCAATATGATTACTGTGGTCATATACCTTGGATGTTAATTATTTGATTATTATCTGCATTTTGACAATAATTGTGTATTGTTTATGTATCTTTATGTACTGCTCTGCGCTACTAGCGCTGCGGAATCTGTTGGCGCTCTACAAATAACCGATAATAATAGTAATAATAATACTGCTCGTGTATTCAGTATACAATTTGTATGATGCAATTACATAGTGTATTATTGGTATAGGTTTAAATTTAAGTCATTACATGTAAGTTTTGCTGCACAGTTTTGTATCTTTGTTTGGTGTATATCTATTTCGCAATAAATATATATCAAATCTACATGTTTTGGAGGGATTCTCTGTTTTTGGGCTCTTTTATTATTTTTATTGGCACTGGGGGTAATATATATTGATATACAGTGAGCATCATTGTACAATGTTCGTATCTGCATGCTACATGTATTTTGTCTTCCCTGTAAGCGTGTCTCTGTATTTTGTGTGCATCTGTATATGAGATGGAGGATGTTGCCTCCCTCCCTCCTGTTTCCATGACGACAGAATATCTCGTAGCAACCAGATCTATTACCATGGCAACTGGAGACCGCACAGTGACACACACACGTACATAGTGACACAAACACACAGTTGCACAAACATACACAGTGACATATACAATCAATGACACAAACACAGTGATACAAGATAAAAAATCAGAATGAAACAGGCAGTGGTAAACATGCAATCACTGTTACAAAATGGAAGCACAGTGACACTGCCTAAAACAACTGGATTTTCCACTAATTCTCACCAGTCATTTTTTTATCCCATGCCCCTGTCTATTCCCCCTTCTCTAGCCTAACCTTTGCCCTCTAGTACTGAATAAACCCCCCCTAATTAATATCTTTTCTGTCTAATGAATGGGAGGTGGGGACAGGAAATGAGATGTATGCAAATCAGTCTTATTAGTATTCATCCCACAATTCCTTAGGGTGAGAGCAGAGAATAGGAGCTGTCTAAAAACAGACACTCATTTCCTCTCTCTGTACCTCCCTCCTTCATCTCACCCCGCTCTTCCTCCCTTCGCCTCATACCTCTTCACTGTTTATCCCTACCTTCCAAATTTCCTCTCTTCCTTGTTGAAAATCTCTGTCCAGCCTTTATTTTGTTCCTTATCTCCACCTCACTATCCCTATCAATTTTACACAATCTCTATTCCCAGTCTCTTATTCTTCTATTTTATTTATCCCTTTTCTTGCAGACCATCTATATTAACCCCTGTATAAAAGGAGATTAAACACTGCTTAATATGTTTCCCTTTACGCTGCTTACTACCCTATACTGTCTAATCTTTTACACCAATCTCAATACTTCACTTACCTTTTGCATCTCTTCACGTTACCAAATTTAACACAAATAATTCTAGCTCTCTCTGTATTCTAACTCTTGCTTAGTCCTATGAAACCACACTTATACCCACTGTTATCAAGTCACAAATGCTAAAATAAAAGAGAATGACACAACAGTTTGTCACCAAAGTTTTTGAATTTTATTTCAGTCCAAGATCCCAAAAAAGGAAATGAAAAAAGTGCCAGATAGCCGATTCAACGCCAGGCCCCCAAAGGGCAATAAGGCATCTTTGTGCCTTCAGCTCCCATATATATATATATATGGATTACATGAAAAAAAATCTGGGGTTTCATATTTTTTGTTGGTTTATCTGCTTGTTACAGAGGCATATTATTTCACAAAATAACATTTTCATACCAGTGTTAGAACAGGTTTGGCCACCTGATGAAAATTTTTTGAAAAAATAGCCAAGCTTGATAAAAAAAAATCTAAATAAACAATATGAAAATAGGATTAGCAACATAAGGGGAGGGGGGTTCTGAACCAACAATCAGTCAGCAATGCACTGTGCTACTTACCAGTCATGCATTCCCTATTTTACAGGTAAATTATTTGTTTGCAAATCTCATATTACAAAGCAAGGATGATATAAAAAAAATAGACCAAAAATGCACCATTCAATATTTAAATGTTCTAGCAAGAAATTAATTTTGGTAAGTTTATTTATTTGGGCCATTATTTTGGTTCCCGGAAACAAAAAATATTTCAAGAATATGAAAGGGAAAGATTATCATTCATGTTAAAGATGAGGAATTATTTAAAACATGCTAAAAATATTTATTTTCTTGAAAAAAAAATATAAATTCAGACTTGAAGTAAATGTATATCTGTGCACAACAAATACCACAGTATGTTGGCTTATTGGAGCTAGGGACGTTACTCACTGTGGTATTGATGAGCAGAGACAATCCCCCATGGGAATGAAAGCAAAATTAAGGCAGATTATGCATAAAAATATCTACTTTTTTATAATACATTTTAAAATATTCTAGATGCCAAAAAAAAGAACCAAAAAATAAATAAATACAATTATATATCTCTATACACAGCAGAATGGGGCCTATTATAGACCTTGTTCAATATAATGCTCATAAACTTTTTTTTTAACTAGTTCTGTAACATGAGCAGTTAGCTTTTTAGCAGTCAAATGTTAGTAAAGCACAACCCCCCCCCCGAAAAACAAATTACAATGAAAAAGATGAACAAAAAATATTAGTAAAGAAGTAAGAATTGTATACTTCTTTGTTAGAGTAGGTGTATCAAATTACATTCTAAATTAGCGATTGATTAAAATAATTTGCTTATATTGGGTAGATACAATTTAGGCAAGTGTATTTCTGCTTTCTTCATTATATCATTGTAAATCCCCAGACTTTCTTTACCTTACTATATATATATATATATATATATATATATATATATATATATATATATATATATATATATATATATATATATATATTTATATATATATTTAGTATGCATTAATGATAGAGCGCTTCTTTAGGGAATCAAACCCCCTTAAGATCAGTGAGGAAGAGGCCACAGTCTGAAAGTCCACATTTACAAGGCCAATGGCCTCCAATGAGTTTTTAAAAATAGATTTTAAACAAGGTGTACCTATTAAAATACTTTAAAATAAGGAATTTATAGGGTGAAATGCAGTTTTCTTTGTGATAAAGGCATCACAAATTAATCTGATATGTAATGATGGGAAACCAGCTTGTCCCTAAAACTGGATCCCTAAATTAAGTGGCACTTTTTGACTTGATATGAAGGTATCTTACACAAGGGATGCACCTGCTACTCATGGGGAATTTTATTATAGGATTTCCCCTGTGTGACCTTATGTTATGAACTGCATTTAATGTGGAAAAAGTAATAGACTCACCATGTTTTAATCTATTTTCTCAAATTAAACCTTCATATGAAGATCAAATATTAAAGTTCATTAAACGTATGTCATAATGTCCTTGTTTACCATTCTCCCTATAAATTCAAAGGATGTATACTCTTACCCTAGTATCCCCCATGTCCAAAAGGGAATTGTGGGGTCATGTGTGTGCTTCTGATATCTAATCCCTATTTTGGGCAAGAGTTAGAGCCAAGGGGTGTGACCGGAGAAAAAATAAAGTGTTGAGGGAAGAAAAAAAAGAGAATGAAGAAATTGTGAAGAAGCAAAAGAGGGCAGGAATAGAGCAAATTTGGAGAATATCAGGCATGGGGGATGAGAGAGAGAAGAGACAAGGGAAGAGGTAGAGATAGCAAGATAGAGGAGGAGAGCAGACACCCTTGATATAAGACACTCACCTCCCCAAATATTTTGGCACACTAACAGTCCCCCTCCCCCTCTATTCCATTTAGAGGGGGAAATGGGGAGTCTATGGCAGTGAAAAGGCATACAACCTTTAACTCTTCGATCACCACCCACTTTAACACTTGGCAGAGGAGGAAGGGAATCATTGGCACTGTGTTTTAGGGGAGGGATATTTAGTTTGGCCTGTCATGCATTCCTTTGCCCCCATTTACATTCACCCTCCGTCCTCCTCTCCATTTGCGGGGAGAGCTCTTCTGTTCTTTTTTTATCATGATACATTAAATCTGTAGCACTCAATGTAATACGTTTGGGAGCTGTTTAGTCCTTGGGGACTCAGTGCATTTACCAAACCCAAACACATACCGAGCAAGGGGTATCTGTGCTCCCCCCAATATAACTTTCATCAAAATAACATCCCGCCCATGGATAAAAATAAAGCAATTGTAGAAGTGAGTCTGCAGAGGTTTTGGCCTAATTAACTAGACCTCTCTACCTCCTTTTACCACGCTTCCCCCTCCACTTCTATAAGGAGAAACAGAGGGTATCTTCTATTTGACCCAATCCCATCTGCTGCCCCTCTTTTCCTAGAAGCAACATCCCCTTCACAGTCTTTTATTGTTACTCCTATCCTGCCTTCCCCATTATCTGGACAGAAAAACCCAGCTCAGGCAATGTAGACCTTATATGCCTATTTTGCAGTTTGATGGAAGTTTATATAGCCTGAGGAGAAGGACAGTAGACAGAGGCAGAGGGATCCAAACTGCTCCAGCTCCTTAAATGTCCTTATCTCTCCCCCATCCTCCTGCCATGAGGCAAAATCTTTTTTTGGGCATGGTGGGCCCACAACACCTCCTTTGGTGTTCATAAGAGGAGGGGGAGACAGAGGCAATATGTGGGCAGAGTTGGTGGGTCACTTAGTACCCCTATACCCTTGTTGTGGAGTGCGGATGAGGAAGGGTATTATTGTGGGCTGTAGTGGGAAAGGTATTAAATGGATGTAAAGAGGGGAGGCCCGAGATGGTGTTTGGTGCCATGACAGAAGCAGGTGGTGGAGGTGGTGGTGGGAGTGGTGCGTCCTCAGGAGCCCTCCGAAGGGCAAGTGTATAGTCGGGGGGACAAGCTGGACGTAGGATGTCATGGGGCCTCAAAGGCTCAAGGTCAGGGGCCCCTCCACCCCTTTTGATCTGGAGGGACATAAGCTCCTCCTCTGGGCCATGGTGTGCCAAATCGTTTCCAGGGGCACCACCTCTTCCTGGACTGTGGCGCCTCTGACGGAGCTCATGGCGTCGATCTCTCTTGTAGTAAAGTGCTGCAAAAGCCAGAATGTTGAGAAATAGTAGTGAGGCTCCCACCGCTACTGTCACACTAAGCTCTGTAGAGTAGTCACGTGAGTCACCTGGAAATGGTGAATATCGTGGATGATTCTCATTTTCATCTCCGTCATCATCAGGAGGAAGAGTGGCATGGGGGCGTCGTGTGGTACTCCCGCTGCTTCCACCACCACTTGTCCATGGACCAGTTGACCAACGTGGGTTATAGGGTGGCAGCCGTGTTGTGCTGGAGGTTTGTAGAACTGTGTTTAGATTATGAAGGTGGGGAACTAGCTCGAGCCAGAAGGCTACCTTATTTGCACGGTAATTATCCTTTACTCGAGGCTTGAGTCCAATGTGAAGATACTGTTTCTCCTTAGGGTTGAATTTGGTCCATACCACCTCCTCAAAACGGTTAGGCTTTGTGTGGATAAATTTTGTGTCTTGGGGGACGGGCTGATTGGGGTCACTGCAAAGAAAGAGAGTAAGATAAATTAAATGTAAGGGATCTGCAGTGGTCCATGAAAAAAGAGATTAGTCAAACTAAATGATCAAAAGAAAAATTACTTTAGTTGAGAGTGAAAAAGCTGTAGTAAGAAAGTGGAAGTGAACAATATTGAGTGTACAGTGAGAGGTGTTTGGTCAGTCAGGGTTAAACTGGTTCAATTAAATAGAAATTTAAATTGGATATGTTGCCCAAGAAAGTGGAAACTGACAGAAGGAATAACAAAAAAGATACTTTAATAGTGGGGCATAGTACAGGGAAGGGCAATAATTATAAGAGGAAAGGAGCAGAGATACTAGGGTGACTTGTAAAGACTGTTTTCTCCTTCATAATTGTTTGTTATCCAGTGGAACCTAGTTAAACTTTTTAGGTACAGTAAAATATATAGGCTCAACATAATACAAAAATACAGCAACATTCCCCTTTAGCTTTGGACATTTAACTTTGCATATAATAAAATAATTAATTGTATCTTTCAATAGTGGGCATTTGTTTTGTTCGTGTCTCAATAGAATACTATAAAAGAAACCAAACTTCCAATCTTTTTATTTTATTGTTGAAGTGGTGGGAGATTGAAGAATAAACTAAAGCGGCGCTTCAGGTGAAAAAAATACTTAAAATATAAATTCTTAAAAGTCCTCCAATAAATATATTACACAGTCTCTAAAAGTACATTTTTTGTGTTAGAGTCCTGATGTTTAATGATATCTGTATGGTACTGCAGAAATCAAATGAAAATTCTAATCCTTCGTCAAACCGGTAATTTACCTTTCCGGCATTCGCATTTCCCTTTAAGTTACAAGATAGTAGCATCACAGTTATTGCGGATTTCAGGGGAGTAATCACAATCTTTATTCCATACAGGACAACAAGTGAGTGTTTGTTATCCTGTGTGGGACAAAGATTGTGATTACTTGAATACTCAATCAACCGCTAACATTGAAAAACTGCACCTCTCTGTGCTGGATTGCAGCGGAGATTGACTACCTATTGTGAAGATGGATACACAGAAGGCAGAAGAATAATACAATTTCTATGTGGATATATCACTTTCTAACAAATACAACTGCTAATACTGAGAGACTGTGTAACTGTAATCCATTTATTGGAGGGCTTTTAACAATTTATATTTTACGTTTTTTGTTCACCTGAAGCGCTTCGGTAATTCATATTGATTGTCTAATAAATGTATTTAATTTGATAAAATTGATAATTTATGAAATCTCATTTAGTATCAAATATTTATTGATCTTTACCTAAATTTTTTATTAACTTTTTATTGATTTTTTTAATTGATCTTTACTTTATACCTAGCCTGTGTCGCACCTCTCTTTTTTAATTAATGGAATTATATGTATGTTGATTTGGAGCAAGTTTTATCCACAATTTGTGAGGGAGCATATAGGTATTTTTAGTAAATTTCAATACTTGTATATATATATATTTTTGATATAATGAACAAAAGAGGGAGTAGCGCAAAACCTGTTCTAGGATGGTAAAAATATAAAGGAAGCAGTAAATGGAGTAAAAGAGTGAAGACAATGCAGTGGTAAAACAGTGACCAATCGAAATTAGCTAGCAATATACTGGAAACATTATATATGAAATACAAAATAAAAAAACTTTATTAGGACATATGCTCTTACCCTGTCTTTGCAAAGTTGGTCCAGTATGTCATGACTACAGCACTAAGCATGACATCATTTTTGGAGAAATTGCAGGGGAAAAGATCTGTGGCTCCAACCATAGGCACCCCAAAAACATAGGGAACTTCATCCCCGTGGGCTGCTTCTCCCCATTCTGGCCGCCCTTCTGCCTGGCATCTGTGGTAGAAGGCATAGAAGTATACAGGGGATTCATATTCTGCATGGAAGCGGGCTGTGGCTACTGCCGGAGCTACCCACTGGTGATCTGTGAACAGAGCCAAAAGAGTCTTCCTCCTCATATCCCCATTGTCACGGTCTGCCCAATCTGTGTACATAAATTTAATAGTCTCACGGAGGACATCCTTTCCCTCTGGGTAGCCATAGAGGTTGTCCACAAAATTGGACACTGTAAAATCAAAGTAGCTGGCAGAGATGCCATCCTCATTCTCCAGGGTGTCCTCCACAAACTTTAAGCCTTCACCTTGATTGACACCCATCAAGATATCATAATTGAGGAACTCTCCCTGCTCCATTAATATCTCTGGATCATCTGGCACCACATCACCATCCACCACAGGGCCAAAAGCAATATGGTACCGTGCTGGCTGGATGTCCTGGTCCACAAGATCTCTGTAAGGTTTCCTTCTCAGGCAATTCACCGTCTCTGAATTTTCCTGGTAATCACAACCCACTTTAGAGGCCAGGAGACGGGTGTATTTTAGGGGTTCATAGTTCACAGACCAGCTGGAGATGGCTGTTCCACTCTGAGCAATGGCTTTTTGGAAGAGACCTAGCAGGCAATACAATTGTTATTTTATAAAATATAATCAGTCTATATAAAGTATTACTGATGTTAATATTCAACAGATACATGGGGTCTTTAGGAAGAAGTTCTGTGCATATTGAAACAATATATAGGAAAGGCGTACATCATGAAAAACAGTAAAATATGAATCATTATTAAAGGCATATAAGGGATCTAGAAAGCTATCCTCCTATGCTTTTTGTATGTTTAAGCCATACTGTGATATTATACTCTTTTATAATGCATTAAACATTGTGTTTAGCATTCCTGCTTGCTGCTCTCACACGAGAAGTGTGTCTGCTGAGCATGCTCCAGCTACAGCACTGGTCCACATTTGTTAGGTGAACGTTAAATTTATTTAAAGGGACATAACACCCAAAATTTTTCTTTCATGATACAAATAGAACAATTTTAAACAACTTTACAATTTACTTCTATTATCTAATTTGCTTTGAACTCTTTGAATCTTTTGTTAAAAAGGATACCTAGGTAGGCTCAAGAGCCAGTTGCTGATTGGTGGCTGCAGATATATGCATCATGTCATTGGCTTACATATGTGCTCAGCTAGCTCCTAGTATTACATTGCTGCTCCTCCAATAAAGGATACCAAAGGAATGATGCAAAATTAATAATAAAAGTAAATTGTAAAGTTGGTTAAAGTTGTATGTTTTCTCTTAGTCATCACAGAAAATGTTTGGGTTTCATGTCACTTTAATTTGAAGTAATAGGAAGAGTTACAGGTACAAGATACAGGGAGCAATAGCTAGACCTACAGTGAGATACTTTATAAATATTGCTATAAATAAATATGGGGAGAAGATATACAGGTATTAAAGGGATATTCCAGCCAAAATTGGAAACCACACAGGTGCATTTCGGTATTGAACAGAAGCATGTTTGTAATATAGATGCATTATCAAAAATGCTTCTAATAAAAGCTTTAGCTGGTTCAAAAGTGTTTCAAAAGTGTATTTAAGTATGCACCGTGCACCAGTATTTTAATCCCAGCACTTGCTCAGAGAGCCTGGAATGCTACAAGCCCCACTGGCTCTCTGCGAAGCTGCATTATTTAAAATGTGGGTGCACTGAGAATATCTAGCTATGCTTCACATGCACGTGCAGAGAAAAGTGTTAACACTAAAACAGTGATAACTTCTACTAGAAGCATTTTGCCAATGCATGTATATTGCAAATATGTTTCTATTCAAAGATATAATTCATCTATGTGCATTTAAATTTTGACTGGAATGTCCCTTTAAGCAACAGAAGGGTGATAGGAACCTGCTCTATAGAAAAATAGAATAAACTTGGAATTTCAGTAATAAGTTATTTAAAGGAGTAAGGTAGTTATACAAAAAGGTTCTAAGAATCAAAACAGGGTGCAGTGAATAATTATATGAAGTTATGGAAAGAGTAATAGAGGCTTATATAGCAATATTAAAGGGATAGTCTAGTCAAAATTAAACTTTCATGAATCAGGTAGAGCATGCAATTTTAAGCAACTTTCTAATTTACTCCTACTATCATTTTTTCTTCGTTCTCTTAGTATCTTAATTTGAAAAAGCAAGAATGTAAAGGATAGGGGCCGGCCCATTTTTGGTTCAGCTCCCTGGGTAGCACTTGCTGATTGGTGGAACACATTTAGCCACCAATTAGCAAGAAACTATTAGAACAAAACAAATTGATAATAGGAGTAAATTAGAAAGTTGCTTCAAATTGCATGCTCTATCTGAATGATGAAAGTTTAATTTTGACTAGACTATCCCTGTAAGTGAGGAAAAGGTTAGATAAATTGCTGGAAAAAATACAGGAAGTCATGTGAAGCAATGAGAGAACCTTTTTTTTCAAGATATCTTCAGCAAAAGGAGTTAAAAGAGGAGCTTATATGAAGTACATACAGGGACACCATTAGCATTTGTGGGGCCCTAGAATATGTTTCTTATGAAGAAATGTTATCTGGTGTCATAGGAGGAGCTTAAAGAGGAAGTAATATGAAGCAAATGAACGAGCTACAGTGTGAGTTTATATAGAGTGATATTAAGGTCTATAGGGTGATGCTATATGGAGCAATAGAAGTATTTATAGGAAAAGGTTACTTCAAGCAACAGAGAGAGAGAATATGTGACCAATGTGAGGATCTATGGGAAGAGATTATGTCCTATTATTTATAGTGAACAATAAAGTCACATGGTCTATACCATAAGGGGGAAGAACACGCATACATTTCACAGTATGATTTTGGGCTTCTTCTGCCTAATGTGTACATGAGCTGACCTTCAGAATGGTGGGAGAGGATGAGGAGACTGACACAGGAAGCTCCTGCCCCTGACCCAAAGATGGTGATTCTCTCTGGGTCCCCTCCAAAATGTCCAATATTTTCTTCTAGCCATCGTAAAGCTTGTATTTGGTCTAGTAGCCCGTAATTTCCCTTTGCTGCTTGGTCTCCTGTACTCATGAATCCTGCAAATAGAAAAAGTAAGATACAAGGGCTCCTTATTAACAAAACAGTTTAAATGGCCTAGATTTACAAAGCCACAAATTTACTGGCAACGTAATACAGCACCCACTGCCTACAATGAATTTAAAATTTGCAATTATTAAAGAGATAGGAAAGTCAAAATTAAACTTGCATGATTCAGATAGAGCATGTTATTTTAAGACACTTTTAAATTCACTTCTATTTTTAAATGTGCTTCGTTCTCTTGGTATCCCTTGTTGAAAAAGAATATGCACAGATCCTACACTAGTGGGAGCTAGCTGCTGATTGGTGCCTGTACACATTAGTCTCTTGTGATTGGCTAACTAGATGTGCTCAGCTAGCTACAAGTAGAACAATGCTGTTCCTTCAGTAATGGATAACAAGAGAAAGAAGCAAATTGGAAAGTTATTTGAAAATGTATTTTATATCTGAATCATGAAATAAAATGTTGGGGTTTCCTGTCCCTTTAAATCTGCTGCAAGTGACTAAATGTTAAATTGACATAGTATCTTTTTTTTCCTTTAAATATGGAACTGATAATGGGACAACAATACACTTATGACCTAGGAGATTGTATTACAATGAATTTCAGTAATTGATGCACATACTAGGACACGAAGCCTCCATCAATTTAATTTTACTATTTAGAAATGTATTACGGCTCCTCAGCAACTAACATATAATGGGCCTCAGAGATATTAGTTTAAAGCTTTTGAGGTGACTGTTACTTTAAATGAGAAGAGAGTCCTATTATGCCAGACAAGTTTATTGAGTTATCTTGGTGAATTTGGAGATTGAGGCACTAGGTGCTGTGCCTCTGTTTTAAAGGGATATGAAACACAACGTTTTTCATGATTCAGATAGAGCATGTGATTTTAAACAAGTTTTTCATTCTATTATCAAATTTTCATAATTCTCTTGGTATCTTTTGTTGAAAAACATTGACGTAATGCTTAGAAGCCAGCCTATTTCTGTAGCAGCAGTTTTGCAAGAATGGTATCCATTTGCAAAACCACTAGATGGCAGCACTATTTCCGCCATGTAGTGCTACAGACCCCTACCTAGAATACATTGAATACCATGGGAACTAAGCAAAT
Source organism: Bombina bombina (assembly GCF_027579735.1). Taxonomy (NCBI): domain Eukaryota; kingdom Metazoa; phylum Chordata; class Amphibia; order Anura; family Bombinatoridae; genus Bombina; species Bombina bombina. The sequence continues at coordinate 884,442,452 of NC_069504.1, forward strand.
TTGATAATATAAGTAATTTGGAAACTTTTTTAAAAAGAATGGATTAGATTACAAGTGGAGCGCTAGAAGTAAGCTTTTTCACTCGCTCACTAACGTGATGCGAATAAAAGGACGAACTAAGGATATCGCACGCACGATAACCTATTCTCAAATAGAAGTCAATGAAGCACCTTATTCACACACAAACAATAAACCATATTCTCAATTGCGCTAACCCAACATGAAAATATGAATATTTCACATTCCAATGTTCTTCACATAAAAGAATATGTTCTATTGATTCATAAATACATATTTATATATATATATATATATATATATATATATATATTGCACAAATATATATTTATACCTCTCTCTCTCTCTCTCTATATATATATATATATATATATATATATATATATATATATATATATATATATATATATATATAAATATATATCTACACACACACACACACACACACATATATATATATATATATATATATATATATGTGTGTGTGTGTGTGTGTGTGATTTTATATATACGTATAGATATATACAGATCTATGTAGGAATATCTATTTACAAATACATAGAACATATTCCCTTATGTGCAGAACATTGGAATGTGAAATATTCACAGTAAATACACTGTATAACACTTTATTAAATATGAATATTGCACAAATATGTTTTTTTATGTTTTTATCTACTTTACTTCAAAGGGCTCCAAAGCACTGCTATATATGTCTATATATGTGACCATATGTATTTATAAGCTTATATGTGTATATATATATATATATATATATATATATATATATATATATATATATATATATATATATATGTCAGTAAATACATATATACACATAGAAAATACATAAATACACATGCACACATATATAGACATATATATATTTATATATACTGTATATATATATATATATATACATAGATATTTAGACATGTATATGTATGTATCTCTATGTTAAAGGCCTTTTATTCACTTTATTTAACACCTTAGACCTCATATCTTTGAGCCCTTATAATTTTTTTGTACAATACTTTAATAATTTTTATTAGATTGTGCTATTACGAGTGTAACTGTATCTGTAATGTATTTTTGGTGTGATTTGTGCAACTTTTATGTTTCACGAAACAGTTAACCAGAGCTCTGAAGTTACGGTAAACATTCTAGTATAAATTGCGATTGCGCTCAATCGATTGCGTTTACCTTCAACTTGTAATACGAGCGGAAAACCCAACGCACGCAAACACCTGCAATAAACCCCTTATTGCTTGCGCGTAACTGTTACCGCTCCACTCGTAATTTAGCCCAATATGTTCTGGTTGAATCACAAAAATATTTTTTTTCAGTTTCATATCCTTTTAACCTTATTGATTCTAAAGCATGGGCAAAAGAATCCTTTTACGTAATCATGTCTCATTAAAGGGACACTGAACCCAAGTTTCTTCTTTCGTGATTCAGATAGAACATGCAATTTTAAGCAACTTTCTAATTCACTCCTATTATCAAATTTTCTTCATTCGCTTAGTATCTTTATTTGAAAATCAAGAATGTAAGTTTAGATGCCAGCCCAGTTTTGGTGAACAACCTGCGTTGTTCTTGCTGATTGGTGGATGAATTCACCCACCAATAAACAAGTGCTGTCCAGGGTACTGAAACAAAAATTGCCTGGCTCCTTAGCTTAGATGCCTTCTTTTTCAAATAAATATAGCAAGAGAATGAAGAAAAATTGATAACGAGTAAATTAGAAAGTTGCTTAAAATTGCATGCTCTATCTGAATCACAAAAGAAAAAATTTGGTTCAGTGTCCCTTTAAAGTGACTTTGGAGTAATGCACTAACTTACATCTCTTCTTATTCACTATGAACAAACTATATATATATATATATATATATATATATATATATATATATATATATATATATATATATATATATATATATATATATATATATATATATATATATACTATTGCCAAGCAGAAGGCATATTGCCTGAACCCTTATTGTCAGTGGTGTCAGAGATGGCACACTCTTGAGTGCAAGATGCTTAGGTAGAGAGAGGCACTGAGTCAATGAGTGCTTGTGAAAGTGCTGACACGGACAATAATGCAAAAGCATTATGACCTCTGAGTGGCTATAGTGCTGTAGCCTAGTTTTTTTATTTTTTTATTATTTATTTTTAAATAGTGAAACTGGGGGATGACTGGAGGCTGCAAAAAACAGTAAGTTTCATTTAAAATATGTATGAACACAGCATGCATATTTTAAATGATTCCCTGTAATGCGGTGCTCCTTGGGAATTAAAAGCTGTGCTTTAAAGTTAATGCATCACTCCAATGCCCCTTAGCAGAACATTCTCTCTTTAACAGAATATCGTATTCTTGTTTATATAAGATCATGTGCAGCTCTAAATTCCTTTAAATTAAGAAAATACATTAAATCAAGACATTTAATGAACAGAGTCTCTTTAAATGAACCTTAATATAATATACACACTAACAACACACAGATTCCTCAATATTCAGAGAATCTGAGGGGGGACATACCCAGCACTCCCAGTCTGTAGTTCATGGTGACCACAATAACGTTTCCATAAGCAGCAAGGACACTACCATCAAACATATTCCCAGTTCCTTCCATATAGGATCCCCCATGGATGAACATCATGACAGGTTTCTTTCCGCTGTCTCGGATATCTGGAGTGGGGAGAGGAGTTGAGACTTGAGAGGGTGAGAGCTTGTGAAGGGGGTATTCGGAGTGAGAAGGAGCACTACTTGGGAGTAGGTGATTTAGTGTCTGAATTTCAAAGGAAACATGACTACAGGTTGTTACCTGCTGAGACAGAATATACTGCAGAACATCGCTCTGATAACCAGACCACTTTATTGAGCTTCATTTTGTATTACATTTAACCATTCAAGCACCAGAGCCCTACAGATTTCTTGTATTAAAAATTCTTCATTCACAACCCAGCAGATTGTCTTTTTCTGCTAAAAACTACACTCTTTACTCTTCTATCAGAGCTCTACACTATACAATTTTCTCACTTCCCTCTTTCTTTCTATTAAAGCCCTTAAATCTTACACTCTTAACCCTTTTAACAAAGCTGTGCAATACCCTTCCCTTGACCCTTCTACTGACAGTGTCCTAATATTACCTTCTTCTAAACTTCCTTCTATCACAGCACTGCAGTGTCACTTTCTTAACCCCTGGGCAGCCACTGAAGGATGAAAAACATTGAATAGCAAATTGTTGCATCTCTCTGGCAGCCAAAGGGTTGTCCCACTCTGCAGACTTGCTCACTTAACCCCTTTTACAAAAGAGACCTGTACCGTATTGTTTTCTTAGTTCATCTTGTTCCAGAGTCCTAATGTCTTGCTACTCTTCACCAATGCTTAACAGTGCTAGTGCCAGACGCATTGCATTACTTTCCCCTTTTACCACATTGTGTACTGAATATATTTACTGAGACAAATCCTCTCCACAGAATCCAGCAAATCTTAACACTATTTACCTACCTCTTATAACACAGCAATGCAGCTCATCGCTCATTTTTTTCTTGAAAACTGTTGGCTAATTAATCTGTCTGAAATCTGAGTTGATTAATTAGTCAAAAACTCTTAACAAGGATAGGTGGTGGGGAGGGCAGAGAGCTATCAGTCTTGTGACATTTTTCCCTAAAATTAACCCTCTACTTTTTTTTGCTTCCTCCAGTTCTCTATTTCTCAACAGATTTCCATCTTTTTTTCCCGCTACATCCTCTTTTCAAAGCCCAAAACCTATGTCCTTCACCAGCTATCTCATTCCATTTCTGACATACTTCTGTGTCTGCATTAACCTTAGTGTACATATGCTTTGTCTTGTTTTCCTCTTCACAATTCCACTGTCAGAGCTTTGCTCTGCTTTATTCTACTAATCATTTGAATACAAAGACTCATAGGACATCATTTGTCATTAGTCACCTACAGTTAACTGTTAACTCTTAAATGTGAGATGACTAACGAGATTCTTCATGCTTCCTAAGTCTCCCCTCTGACACTCATCTATTCTGTTACCCATAAACCATTATATTATATATATATATATAATGATTTATGGGTAACAGAATATTAATAATATTAATAATAATGGTTTATGGGTAATTATATTGATCATTCCCGTTCCCTATTGTTTGGTTTAGATTTCCCACCTACCCAATATGACTAAGGCTAATGGCTGCAGGAAATCAAAAAGAAGTGGGAAATGAACCTGTAAACACTTCTCTATCCTACCTCTGTTTTCTCTAAACACCTTGATTTATTTATATTTATACAGCCTTAATCTTTTTCTTCCATTTATTCTTGTACACTTAACCCTTTCCCCCCCATTACGTTTCCTATAGAGCCCTAGCTATACCTCCGTATTCTTACATTTTGACCTATTCCATCTATCTTTACTCTCACATAGTTTTTCACTTATCTGTTTATCTACAATGCTCTCCTACCTTATTCAGTCTACCCTTCTGTGTCTCTCTTCCTGTAATCCTATCAATCTTTCTCTCCATTCTCTATATTTTCTTTTTTTCCCGCCATTAACATCTATCTCCGTCATTTCTTTTTTTCCTCTGGTTCCTATCTCTCTTTTTTTCCCGCAACACTTTTATTATTTTTTTTTCCATCTCTTTTATAAACCCCTCAAGCAAAAATTATTGATAGTGTAGGGCTCAAGGCTAACTGACAAAACGTTAGATATCATTCTAATACACTTCATTTATATCTATATACCTTATGTAACCCTTGTATATGTCTTAAAACTTATCTTCCTGTGTTTCACCTGTACTCTTTTTCCTCATATCATAACTATCTCTCCCTCTGTCACACTCCTCCTCTCTCTGCTCTGTAAATGCTAACACTGCTTTTTTCCGCTCTCTCATTAATCTTAACGAGCAGCAGAAAAATAATTAGCGCCCCTCTTCATTCCTCACCCCCCCCCTCTCCATGCTCCTTAATTAAGCTGTTAGGAGGAAAATTCCATCAATGCAGTCAGATTAACGATGGGTTAAGGCAGAGATGTTCTTCAGGGGTTTATCGGGAGAGAAGTTCAGGAAGTAATGTTCTGCAGGGCTCTATCAGGAAAGGAGTTAGGGACACAATGACTTCAAGAAAGTGATTGTCTGCAGGACTCTGGTACAAAAAGGGCTAAAGAGTTTTTTCTCTCCATAAATGTGTAAATGCAAAAACACATATCTTATTTTGCCATGTATGTCTTCAAATCTCTTATTCTTCTGACTCATTCTATTCGTTTACATGTAAGATAAAAGACATCTCTTCAAGAAATCAAGAATCAGCCAGTCATTACGTGTAAAAACATAAGCTATTTTTATTACCAAATCTTTAATTCATGCAAAACGCCCCCAAAAAGGAAGGAAGAAAAAAAAAAGTAATCAAGAAAGATGAGAAATTCTACCTTCATCTGGAGTGTGCTGAGATTTTCTGGGGTCCTCCCGAGATTTGGAAATGGGACCTGGAGGTCAAGGCGAAAAAAATATATAAAAAAAAGAAAAAAAAAAGAAAAGAAAAAGATGATAAAAAAAAAAAATTAACCGAGGGAGAGAGAGAAAGGGGGAAGAGAGAAAGAAAAAATAGATTCAAGAAATGGTCATAAAAAAAACAATTTTTTTTCTTTTCAATATTCTGCTTATATCAAAAAGAAAAACAAGCTTACCAAAATACAGTTAACAGGGAATTCAGTAAACTGTGCTTATTTTGTTGGAAAACCATATATGGAAAAAAACATTTTGGGGGGAAGGACAATGTAAAAATAGTTTTTTTTTAAATGAAGGAATTATTTAGCGACAATTACCCTGGCAAACAAACTGTATGTCTCTTGCCACTGTCACATGCTTCAACTTCCTGCAACTCCTTAAACTGAACCATGAAATGCCTGTATAGCTAATGTGAATACTCCATATAGCGTTTCTCTAAAATTAATTCTATCACTCCCTATAACTACTCCTATTGATCCATATATCCTCTCTCTATAACTCGTATTGGTTTTTGTTTATAACATTTATGTTCCTTCAAATGACAATATTTTATAACTCTTATCTAACCAATTATTTCTCCTGTCACTCACTGTAAAATCAACTAGAGTCTATCTTATTTTCCACTCAACATTTACCTATCAGTGTTCTTATATGTAGATGTTGCTCATTCTAAACCATTCTAGCCAACAACTGTTCCATACAATTCCTAATCTTTTGTCATAAAACATCTACTGGTACCTCCTCTTGTCTCCTTAACAACTGCATAATGACTCCCTACAACCCTTTCTATTGCTTCACAGACTCTCTTTTTAACTGCTTGTATCACTCTGTATAACTTCTCCATATAACCCCTACTGTTCTATGTATTTTAAACTCTTCTGTATATCATTTTGTAGTTACATTGTTCAGTTTTATGTAATATGCTGGTCCCATAGAGATAAATGCTAATTTTAGAGCATCTTCATATAAACATTGCATTGCTCCAAATAGTCTGTGTCTGTGACTTGAAGTACAACATATACCCTATCTGCATAAGCCCTACTTTTACTCTATATACATCTGTCTATCTTAGATATTACATCTGAATTCCATTAAACTCCAACTATTTTTCTACAGAGCACACTTAAATGTCTGGCTTATTACTACAACTGCCATTATACTTCCTACTATTGCAGAATATAACGGAGCGCCATATAAATATTGCCATTCATTTTTCATAGTATTATTCTATGTAATAAGGCTATATAGCTATATATATATATATATATATATATATATATATAACTACATATAACTAAACAGCCCTCCCTATGTTTCATAAAATTTAATTTAAAAATTCCTATTGCTTTAAAAACGTGTTTTCCACCTGTTTACTGATATCTTACTGTTCTGTGTAAAACCTTGTTATAAATCACCCTGTTACTTCATATAACCGCTAATGGTAAATTCTCCTATTGAATAACACAACCTTTCCAGATAACTCCTCCTACTACTTTATAAAACCTTCCTATATACCTTCTCCTACTGTTCTATATATTTTCCAAGAAACTACAGCCCTGACAAGATTTAGGACCTATATCTCCTGACACTGTCTCTCAAAACTGAGATTTGAAAAATATTCCAGTATGCACCAAAATGTACCAATTTTGAGATGGCTGCCTATTGTTTAAATTGTGCACAAAAAAGTGTTCCACTTGCAGTACACTTGGACTGCAGTCTTAAATGGCACATTTAATAAATTTTGATGTCCAGTCCATAGCGCTTGTTTATTCTCTCTATAAAGAAAGTCTCCCAACTTGTGTTTCTAGTTTGTGACATATAAATGTTGGGTGATATTCAGTTTTTACTATAATGCCTTATTATTAAAGCCTCAATATAATCCCAAATAACTCATATTCCTTCCTATAAAGTCTTCCCTATGACATCTCTTATTACTCCTTTGAAAATGTTCCTGTAACATCTTATTTTACTTTCTGCAATTCTGTTGTTTCACGTAATGTACCTTCATAATTTATCATTTCTGTGTAAATTTACATATCCCAATATCTTCTAATTTTATTGTTTCTAACCTGTTACTATAAATCTAACTATTGTATTTGTTTTTCCTATTACTGTCCTTTTGTTCCATAAATCGTTTAACTATGTCTACTATTTTGTCATGTACAACTAACTGCCTTATATACCTACTTCCAAATACTTTATAAAATTCTTCTCTATGTGCGTTTTCCTTTTGACTATACTTTGATTTTAACATAACATGTTGTTGCTGTTGATATCCCTGTACATGAGAATATAATTTGAAATTGAAAAAAAAATTTGGAGGTGTTTATTAAATTAAAATAAAGAAATAAATTGGGGTACAAAAGTGTAAACATTTCAGCTGAATTCCCCCACAATTAGTTAAAAAAAAATACAAAATCAAAAGGAAAAATCTATTGAATTCCCCTCTCTCTCCCTTCGCAAAGAGGATGTATTTTAGTTTACTACTAATTTCCCCCCAAAAAGGGGAAGAAAAGGAACAAATTAGGCTGGAAAAAAATGTAAAAGATCATTTGCAAAGATAAAAGAAGAAAAAAAATCACAAGATAAAGGTAGTTTTTGCTAGCGGGAAAACAAAAGACAAATCCCGCTTTCTTCAAAAAGATCAGTTTGTAGACAAAAAGATAAAAAAAAAAAGAAAAAAAATACATATACATATACAAATTTATTATGACCCATTTCAAAAGGAAAAGGAAAAAAACAGCTTTAGGGCCGGAGAGGGGATACTTATCAGGTTTAGGGTTAAACGGGCCTCTAGCTCTTCTATGATTTCTGTGAGTTTCATAATGAAGAAATTTTGAATTGCAAAATTTATGAGGAAAAGGTGGCAGGAAATTATGCCACTTGCCAGAGGAAGTTCTAAGAAAGCAATGCCCACAGGTGGTGGCAGCCATCTTAGGAGGGGAAGGAATAGACAGCCATATTGAGTCTGGAAATGTATAATTTATCAATCAGCAGGAGCTAATAACAGTAAAAATGTAGTTATCTGAGTTTTGTCTTTATAAGCATGCACTTTTGAAATTGTAATGTGGCAGAATTAAAATGTATGTACATTTTCCATTCTCTTTTTCACCAGAAGTCCTCCCTCAGTCACATTTAATCAGCTTTTCATACATGAATATATATTTAGGCCGTGAAAACGTAGATATGACAACAGGGAGTGAAAAAGGGAGGGGAAAGGTGTTAATAAGCAGAAGTGATAATTGTTGGGAGAGGTGCAATACCACTTTAGGCGGTATGGACTGACTCAAAGTGTCATATGATCTATTTCATCAGCTCTTTTTCCTATGTCTCAAACTCTGCTTGAATCTAGAAACTATTTTATCTTTCTTTATTCTTTTACTCCCAACAACTCATGCTTTCTTAGTTATTGTTTACTTTATACTCCTCTATATATTTAGTTTAAGCTCTGCTCTACATCTCTCTTGTTTTCTTTCTTTGATTCTCTTTCCCTTTTTCTATCCATTTCTTTCTATATGTCTCTTATTTTACTTTGTTTACATTCATTCTGGCAAATGGCAGTATTTCCATGGTAACACCATGTACAGTATGTGTGTGTGAGTGAAAATTAAAGAAATGATAGACTGAAGAAAGAATGATGGCAAAAAAAGAGAAGACTGGGAAAGATACATAAGAGGATAAATTAAATGGAGGGGAAATGGTAGAAATGTTGATGGTCAGAGTGAGTTAAAAACACCTTAAATTTATTACCACAGACTTTTTTTGCATTGTAAAAGAAAATAATCAGCAAGAGTTGACCCAAGAAACGAAAAGTAAGATGGAAGACCAATTTTTCAACACATTACAGTCATAGAGAATACAATATAAAAAAACAGCATAGTTTACACATTATTATCATTATCATATACAAAATGCAACAGTAATGCTAGAGCTATATCAATAAAACTCAAACACTCAGTACATATACTTTAATTGGGGACATAGTATAAAAAATATACATAGAAATGCTGTACCATACACCATCTTAGAGCCAACATATAGTTATCACCAAGAAGCTGTCCACATATTTTATGTAATAAAGCTTGTTCTAATGCCATGCCAGCTGTTTTTTGAATACCGTTGATATGCAAAAATGGTGCTTTTGATAGATATGTATTCACACCGAGGGTATAATCATCTGTTAAAGAAAAACAAGGCTGTCTTGCAAGGGTGTTAAGTCACAAGCAATGTGTGGAAACTGGCACTGAGATAACTTGCCAAAAAGAGGTCAATGACATAAAAAAGACAAAACATGTGCAAGTTGATAGACACTCATGGAATAGTGTTCACAGAAGAGTTGCAAAATAAATGTCTCCAACAAAGTTTTTGGAAAAGACAGCGTGGAACAAAGAGATGACATACAACAGGTATCCTTCAAGCTCACAATATCAAAGCAGTATGTAATGCTTAGATGCCTAACACGGCCATCTTTAATTTCATTAACATGGCTAGCTTATACTCTGTGTATTCTTCTAAAAAGAGACACAAAGATCTCTTCAGCCAGGAGAGTCTTTTTGATAGAATTGTAGATTGTTCCTATGTTTTAGGATGAACTGGTAGATTGTGGACTGCTTCTGTTTTGCTCTAGTAGTCATCAGGACCAGGCATGACATCTCTTCTACTTCTATTCCTCTTTGCAGTGCCACAGGATGTTGGAACAATGACAGAAAATCTTGGGGAAAAAATAGTGTCACCTTACACATGTGGTATTACTGGTCTTTTTAAGAAAGCCATCTCAGCTGTCTGAAGGAACTAAAGAGACATGCAACATGGTGGTAAGCGGTGCCCGATTAAGGGCTTTTTTAGCTGGCATCTAGCTGAGGCCTTTTATAACCATGAGAAGGATGGACAATTCATATGGCATCAGGCAGAGGCAAGAAGGTAGCATTACACATACAAACGCACATGGGCAAGGATTGGACACATAAGCACACATAGAGATGGGATACACACACACATACAGAATGCAGGGACAGAGGGATAAATACACACATACATGCAAACACACAAACATACAGGTATATATATACACATATACTAACAGGGGTAGATAAGCACGCATACTTGCAGACAGACACATACAGGCATAGACACACACACACACATTCAGACAGACACATAAAGTGATAAGCATACACACATACATGCAGATACACATAGGGGTAGACACAAGCAGACACACACATACAGGAATAGACACACACACATGCAGACAGACACACAAAGTGATAAGCGCACACACATACATGCAGACAAACAAACAGAGGGGTAGACACAAGCAGACACACACATACAGGGGTAGACACACACATACATGAAGGCAGACACATATAGGGATAGACAAACACATACAGACAGATACCCAAAGGGATAGGCATACATACATGGAGACATACACAGAAGGGCAGACACACATATATATATATATATAGATACACACATACATCCTCAGAATACCACTTGATAGCAAATTAAGTGGACTGGCACTAAAAACAGGGATTAATCAGTGACTTTAAAAAATCTGAATACACAGTTATTGATAAAATAATATGGCACAGTATTTTCCTAGTTAATAAATTGCTTAAAACAATTCAATATACATTTATTACTAAAACAATACAATATTTATATATAGGAACATCTCCCATCATTAAAAAAAGTAAAGTACTGTGATTGCAGACTTCCTTTTTTTTTAATATAATTATTGCCATATTATTTTAGCAATAAATGTGTATTGAGATTTTTAAAGTCCCTGCAAACAGGAACACACATACACACACACACACACACACACACAATGACACACACACACAGGGACACAGACACAGGGACACACACAGGGAGACACACACACAGCCTTCTTTCATGCATCTAAGACTGCTGCCTCCTGCTCAATTAGATGGAAACCATGAAGCAGTCAGTAAGTAGTGGAAGCAACCCAATCCCCCACCCCATAGCAAACGCCTGTCAAAACCTGGTCTAAACAGTGCTTTTTCCCCCATTGCACATAAAAGCTGTGGCAGGGCATCTGGACATCACAGCTACTACAATCTACATAGTAACCTGGACCCATCCATCTCCACCTCTTAGTTACAACCTGTGTCGGGGGGGGGGGGGGGCAATAAAGTTATAAAAACAAATAATAAAAACATCAATAAAAAATAAATATCTTCTTTCATTTCCCTTCTCGCTCAGCATATTTTGCACTCATCTCAGGTGAGGGGACAAGCATTGGATGGGTGTAGTAGTTCATATATAATTCTGGATGCATAGATTTATTTTAAAGGAAATAAAATGATGACTCAGAGATGTCATCAGTCACTATAAATAGCACAGGGGAAGTGCTCTATTTAGTAACCGCCTCCTTTTTATAGGATTTTTTTTTTTAAAATGCCTATAAAAATGTTACATTGTTTTTATTACTTTGCGATTTAATGAATTGTCATTTGAATGTTGTTTTTTAACTACCAGGTCTGGCTGGTGTATATTCTCATTGATTCTATTTATTTGGAGCAGGTTATTAGCTGTTTTGATTATCAGCTAAGGTGGGATAACTGTTTGATCCTAGAGTGTTAGCAATCTGGGGCACTGCTAATTTGCCCAGTGTGCTTCACAAGCATCAACATTGTGAGTATTGTGAGTCTTATTTGTGTGATTGGAGCCATTTGTGGCAATACATTACTGGTGTGCTCTTACTGTTTGTATTGTTTTTGAGCAAACAGCAATGAATGAGTACAGTTGTAAAAGAAAAGATGTGAGTGTTTGAACTGCAGGAGCTGGCAGAGTGAGCAGCTACCTGGAAACAGACAGGATTGTGGTAGTCCAGGAATATACAGCAATCACTAAGCAGAAAGGAACCAGATTCCTGGTGAATAAAACTGATACCAGGTGGAGATACAGCAGGAGTTGGCAGAATAAACTGCAGTCTAGTAACACACAGAAGTACATTTTCTGGCAGAGGAACCTGCAGTCTACTAGCACAGGAGTATGCAGCAATGAGGATTCATATTAGCAAAGCAATTACACATAAGTGGGTACACAGTACAAACTACCAGAGTAAGATACAAGCAGAATGTGTTAGAGTTTTCCAGCACAGAATATACAGCACAAAAATGGCATAGCTTTTTGGCCTAAAATAATCACTGAAGTCAGAGCAGGCTAAGAAGATTGTAAATCAACAAAATACAAGCACTAGAGAAAGAGGTAAGTGGTCACAATAGAAGACAAACAGGAATTCAGGAAATAGGTTCAGGAACTTAAAGTAAGGTCATGAACACAGCAAATGGCAGGAAAAACTAGTAAATGACAATCTAATGCTCTAGTGGTCTCTGAGCATAATAAATTCCATTATGGAGCCCCCCAACAAAATTAAATATTGGGTGAATAAAAAAAATAAACACTGAAGTTATAACAATTCCATAAGCAAAAATGCAATTAGTGTTTAAATTGGACTGTGATGCAGGAATTTACTCCCCAACAACACTATGTAAAACTAGTTAATACTAGTTACCTTTATAAATACAAATACCGTCCTGTTTAAATATGTTTACGGTTTAGAAAATCCCCCCTATACATATAAAAAAAAGCATATATTGGTGGCATCATTTATTATTAGGACAGTTAGAAAGATATCCCTTAATATTCCAGTTCTATAGTACAGCTACAGTAAAAATGCATAACGAGGTTGGTACAGTGAGATTGCATACACGCAGTTGGTACAATGAGATATAGTTTTGCGGAAAAGAAACGGCTCATTAGTTTCAACAGTAGAAATGGCACCTTTGTACAAAATACATTTTACAGTGTAAGAAATGTTTCAAAATGCACTATCGTGACCAGAAAAAGCCACTGCAATGTTTTATACAAGATATTAATATCCTGTACAGGTAAGGGACATGAAAGTTTTAAATAATTTTCCAATGTATTTCTATTATCTCATTTGTTTATTTACAGTATTGTATTGCTGCTCCTTCAAGGATACCAAGAGAATGAAGCAAGTTAGATAGAAGTAAGTGGGAACGTTGTTAAAAATTGCATGATTTATCTGAATCATGAAAGAAAAAAATGGGTTTCATGCCCCTTTAATCTAGTTTGTAATCCGAAAACACGCCAAAATAAAAAACACTTTTTTTTTTTTTTACAATAAATGAATACAGTATAATGCTTATACATTACACCTCATACACTGTATACCCATAATGCCCAGCTCAAATGGATTAAACAATAATGTTTTTTAAAAAACAAAACATTGATTTCACAACTTCTAAATATATATGCTATTGTCACCACATCACAACATGCAATTTTGTACTTTCAAAAATAACATTAACAAATTTAGACCATCCTATATTAAAGGCACAATGTACTGTTTTGTTTTCTCTCCTGTAATGTGTTCATGATGATCCATTTTACCTGCTGGAGTGTATTACATTGTTTTAATTTATTTTTGTAATTTGCAATAGCTGTTTCTCCATGTTGTATCCACACCTATATTGTAAATTTCAGTACTTAAGTACTGTTTGTAGAAAAGCTATGTAAACAAGAATATTTAGAAGACATCAAACTCCCAGGGGAGGGGGGGTTTGGGTTGTCAGAAAAATAATACAATTCTCATTTTTAATTGTTCTCTCAAAGTACTGGCCTCACTGTGTATACAGTGAGAAAAATGATAAGGAAGATTTTGTGTAAATACAAAGCTAAGCTAATGACATCTGCTTTCCTTACACGCTAAGTCATTTTGATTAGGTTGAGGTTTCAATTAGCAGAGACAGCTTTGTCATATACAAATTATACCTAAATTATCAATTTCCAATAGATTCTAAACTCTGCAGCTAGTATGACAAGTCATCGGGGTCTATTTAACAAGCGCCAAATGGCCCCTGTTCCCCTTGTTTCCGCGCGAGCCTTCAGGCTTTAAGACCGCTGCTCCTTAACTCATACGCCGCCTCTAAGGTGGCGTATAGCAATCCGCCCGATCATGTACGATCGGGCTGATTGACATCCCCTGCTAGCGGCCGATTTGCTGGAAATCTGCAGGGGGCGGCATTGCACCACCCTTAAGTTCTTAGAAGCTTATATGCAGTGCCTGTCTACAAATTCACATGAACTGACGAGTTGACAATCTGCTAATTTTTGTAATACACAGTATCTGTGTTTCAACACTTATTTACCTTATTCCCTGATATTTCTTACACTGTTTTTTCATTTGGGACTTTTATGTGGCTAAGCGTTAATACTTGATCTATAGGCAGTTGTTTTGGACTAACTATATATTGGTGTTTACTAAGATACAATTTCTTCAATGGAGGAATTACAGGAAATGGATATTTAATCTTTGTCTTTAAAAGAAATTGATGAGGACAATCTTGATTTACTTAATTTGGAGGATGTGTTTATAAATGATTCCCCTAAAACCAAATTAGGGGATCTTTTCCAAGACTTTGAAAACCTCCCGGGGACTGAGACTGAATAAATTTCCTACCTATGATATCAAAGATCAGGAGTTTATTAGTTAATGGAGCCAAGCCCTAACTAACTGCTCTTTAGTCTTAATTTCTCTCCTTATAGATTATAAAGATACTCTTCTGACTGAAGTAAAACTAAAACGTGTTGGTTTACAGTCTGATATGGATAAGTTCAGAGGCTGTGATGTATATAATAGGTTTGATATTATATTTAAGCAAACCATTGAGCATTCTAAAAAAACTAGTCATTCAAACTAAACATACAACATTTTTAAGAGATCGAAAAGACTACTCACAGGACACTGTATATGTCTGGCGTCTTCGCCAAAGACATAAATCATGGGCTAATTCTAATATACATGATCAGCCTACTGATGGTAACAGTACCCACAAGCTAAATAAGAATAAGAACAAGAGACACTACTATAAAAATAATAATAAAAAACAACAAGCACAGGCTACTACACATGAGCCCCCAAAGAAAAACTTCTCTGATTCAGAGGTGGATGCCTCTGACAAGGACAGGTTTGCTTCCAGCTTTGAGGGCACATCTGGTGATGAGGAGCCTACTTCATCTTTAAACCATATGCAAACATCTATCCCACATGTTGTGCCATTGGGAACTAATAAAAGTATTTTGAAGGGTTCACAGGATAAGGGTGCACGTCCCAAAAGTTATATTGAGCAAAAGGTCCATTATGGTACTACTCAATACTCTCACCCCCAGGTTTTTCACGAGGTTCAGAGGCAATTCCAGGGGGGAGGGTCTCTAGAGACACCTATTCAAACTGTACAAGGGAGTTCCATAGAACAACCCAGGTATCCACAGAGGGTCAGGAATCAAAGACAACAAAAGTACCAGTAGAGATGGTGATTAATATCTCTACTTATGATCTGACTGAAGCTGAATGCAGAGTACTTAGCTATGGGTTAGATCATGTTCCATCAAGGAGTTTTGATTTATTTCAGACTATCCTTGATGTGAACAAACTTGTGGGTGATCTAACTCTGCGTAAATATTTTAACAATGATGGCCATCATCTAGTTGGTGACTCTGATTCAGCCTCACAAAGTACAGTAGTGGGTAGTTCTTTTGACTTTGTTGATATTAGATAATTGCGGCTAGATTGCAAGTTGTGCGTTAAGCTGAAAAAGCAGCGTTAACAGGTCCTAACGCTGCTTTATCACTACCACTGCTATTATGAGTCTTGCAGGTTTAGGGGCACCGCACACTTCTTTGGCCTTACCGCAAAACGACTTACGTAAACTTTGTAAACCCATTTTTCTATGGGACTTCCATAGCGCCGGTATTACGAGTCTGTCCTGGGAGGAAAAAAAGTGAGTGGTACACCCTCTACTTCCAAGATCCGTAACGCATTCTAAAGTCAGTAGTTATGAGTTTTACACTACAACGCTGTAGCATAAAACTCATAGCTAAAGTGCTAAAAAGTACACTAACACCCATAAACTACCTATTAACCCCTGAACCGAGGCCCTCCTGCATCGCAAACACTATAATAAAATTTTTAACCCCTAATCTGCCGCTCTTGACATCGCCGCCACTATAATAAACATATTAACCCCTAAACCGCTGCACTCCCGCCTCGCAAACACTAGTTAAATATTATTAACCCCTAATCTGCCGCCCCTAACATCGCCACCACCTACATTTATTAACCCCTAATCTGCCGCCCCAATTTCGCTGCCACTATACTAAATGTATTAACCCCTAAACCCTAACCCCAACACCCCCTAACTTAAATATAATTACAATAAATCTAAATAAATATTAAGATTATTACCTAAATAATTCCTATTTAAAACTAAATTCTTACCTGTAAAATAAACCCTAAGCTAGCTACAATATAACTAATAGTTACATTGTAGCTATCTTAGGGTTTATTTTTATTTTACAGGGAAGTTTGTATTTATTTTAACTAGGTAGAATAGTTAATAAATAGTTATTTACTATTTAATAACAACCTAGCTAAAATAAATACAAAAGTACCTGTAAAATAAAACCTAACCTAAGTTACAAT
This sequence comes from Bombina bombina, assembly GCF_027579735.1. Taxonomy (NCBI): domain Eukaryota; kingdom Metazoa; phylum Chordata; class Amphibia; order Anura; family Bombinatoridae; genus Bombina; species Bombina bombina. The sequence goes on from NC_069504.1 coordinate 884,459,535, forward strand.
AACACCTAACACTACACTACAGTTAAATAAATTAACTAAATTAAAAACAATTAAATTAAATTAAATTAGCTAAATTACAAAAAAAGCAAACACTAAATTACAGAAAATGAAAAACAAATTACAGATCTTTAAACTAATTACACCTAATCTAATAGCCCTATCAAAATAAAAAAGCCCCCCCAAAATAAAAAAAAAACCCTAGCCTAAACTAAACTATCAATAGCCCTTAAAAGGGCCTTTTGCAGGGCATTGCCCCAAAGTAATCAGCTCTTTTACATGTAAAAAAATACAAACAACCACCCAACAGTAAAACCCACCACCCACACAACCAACCCCCCAAATAAAATACTAACTAAAAATACCTAAGCTCCCCATTGCCCTGAAAAGGGCATTTGGATGGGAATTGCCCTTAAAAGGGCATTTAGCTCTATTGCAGCCCAAATCCCTAACCTAAAAAATAAACCCACCCAATACACCCTTAAAAAAACACTAACCCCCTGAAGATCGACTTACAGTTCTGAAGACCGGACATTCATCCTTAACAAAGCCAGGAGAAGTCTTCATCCAAGCCGGGCGAAGTGGTCCTCCAGATGGGCAGAAGTTTTCATCCAGACGGCATCTTCTATCTTCATCCATCCGACATGGAGCGGGTCCATCTTCAAGACATCTGACGCAGAGCATCCTCTTCATCTGGAGTCTTCTTACTGAATGACGGTTCCTTTAAATGACGTCATCCAAGATGGCGTCCCTTAGATTCCGATTGGCTGATAGAATTCTATCAGCCAATCGGAATTAAGGATTGAGCTCGCATTCTATTGGCTGATTGGAACAGCCAATAGAATGCAAGCTCAAGCCTATTGGCTGACAGGATCAGCCAATAGGATTGAAGTTCAATCCTATTGGCTGATTGCATCAGCCAATAGGATTTTTTCTACCTTAATTCCGATTGGCTGATAGAATTCTATCAGCCAATCGGAATCTAAGGGACGCCATCTTGGATGACGTCATTTAAAGGAACCGTCATTCAGTAAGAAGACTCCGGATGAAGAGGATGCTCCGCGTCAGATGTCTTGAAGATGGACCCGCTCCGTGTCGGATGGATGAAGATAGAAGATGCCGTCTGGATGAAGACTTCTGCCCGTCTGGAGGACCACTTCACCCGGCTTGGATGAAGACTTCGCCTGGCTTCGTTGAGGACTTCGGCCCGGTTGAATGAAGACTTCTGCCGGCTTCGTTGAGGACTTCGGCCCGGTTGGATGAAGACTTCTGCCGCTTCCTTGAGGATGGATGTCTGTCTTCAGAACTGTAAGTCGATCTTCAGGGAGTTAGTGTTTTTTTAAGGGTGTATTGGGTGGGTTTATTTTTTTAGGTTAGGGATTTGGGCTGCAATAGAGCTAAATGCCCTTTTAAGGTCAATGCCCATCCAAATGCTCTTTTCAGGGCAATGGGGAGCTTAGGTTTTTTTAGTTAGTATTTTATTTGGGGGGTTGGTTGTGTGGGTGGTGGGTTTTACTGTTGGGTGGTTGTTTGTATTTTTTTTTACAGGTAAAAGAGCTGATTATTTTGGAGCAATGCCCCACAAAAACCCTTTTAAGGGCTATTGATAGTTTAGTTTAGGCTAGGGTTTTTTATTTTAGGGTGGCTTTTTTTTATTTTAATAGGGCTATTAGATTAGGTGTAATTAGTTTAAAGATCTGTAATTTGTTTTTTATTTTCTGTAATTAAGTGTTTTTTTTGTAATTTAGCTAATTTAATTTAATTTATTTAATTGTTTTTAATTTAGTTAATTTATTTAATTGTAGTGTAGTGTTAGGTGTTATTGTAACTTAGGTTAGGTTTTATTTTACAGGTACTTTTGTATTTATTTTAGCTAGGTAGTTATTAAATAGTAAATAACTATTTATTAACTATTCTACCTAGTTAATATAAATACAAACTTGCCTGTAAAATAAAAATAAACCCTACGATAGCTACAATGTATCTATTAGTTATATTGTAGCTAGTTTAGGGTTTATTTTACAGGTATTTAATTTTAAATAGGAATTATTTAGGTAATAATTTTAATATTTATTTAGATTTATTGTAATTATATTTAAGTTAGGGGGTGTTAGGGTTAGGATTAGGCTTAGGTTTAGGGGTTAATACATTTAGTATAGTGGTGGCGAAATTGGGGACGGCAGATTAGGGGTTAATAAATGTAGGTAGGTGGTGGTGATGTTAGGGATGGCAGATTAGGGGTTAATAATATTTAAATAGTGTTTGCGAGGCGGGAGTGCGGCAGTTTAGGGGTTAATATGTTTATTATAGTGGCGGCGAAGTTGGGGCGGCAGATTAGAGGTTAATAAGTGTAGGTAGGTTGCGGCGACATTGGGGGAGGGAGATTAGGGGTTAATAAATATAATGTAGGTGTCGGCGATGTTGGGGCAGCAGATTGGGGTTAATAATTATAATGTAGGTGGCGGCGATGTCCGGAGCGGTAGATTAGGGGTTAATAAATATAGTGTAGGTGGCGACGATGTCGGGGGCGGCAGATTAGGGGTTAATAAGTGTAAGATTAGGGGTGTTTAGACTCGGGGTTCATGTTAGGGTGTTAGGTGTAAACATAACTTTTATTTCCCCATAGGAATCAATGGGGCTGCGTTACTAAGTTTTACGCTGTTTTTTGCAGGTGTTAGACTTTTTCTCAGCTGGCTCTCCCCGTTGATTCCTATGGGGAAATCGTGCACGAGCCCGTACAACCAGCTCCACGCTGACTTAAGCAGCGCTAGTATTGAAGTGCGGTATGGAGCTCAATTTTGCTCTACGCTCACTTCTTTCCTTTTAACGCCTGGTTTGTAAAAACCTGCAATACCAGCGCTGCATGTAAGTGAGTGATGAGAGAAGCATAGCTCCTAACGCAAAACTCGTAATCTGGCCGTTAGTTTCTCTAGAGGGTCTTTTCTCTGAAGGAATAAGTCCTTATTTTACCCAATACAAGCCAGAGGCAAATCCTTGGAAGTATTCCATCAGAGGGTGGTTGAAGACGTAACTGACTTGTCCATGGCCACAACTGCTGGCCCCCATAATCTGACTATAAAAGTAAAGGCAGCTCTTACAAGCCTACACAATAATGACCAGATTGTCATTAAGCAGTCAGATAAGGGTGGTAGTGTTGTGGTAATGGACAGGGACAGTTATATAGCTGAAGCATGTCGCCAACTTGAGGACTCTGATACATATGTCCCTCTTTCAGGGGACCCCACTACAAGATTTGTTTC